>NC_081846.1:69257017-69557017 GCF_963259705.1 Myotis daubentonii | reverse complement strand
CTCCAGGTCCCTCCATGCTGTCTCAAAGGATAAGAGATTCTTCTTTTTTACTGCTACATAGTATTTCATGGTATAAATGTACCATCGCTTTTTTATTCACTCATCTACTGATGGGCACTTGGGCTGTTTCCAGATCTCAGATATTGTAAATTGTGCTGCAGAATAAGGTAATTTTAAAAAGGATGCTACTTAGATAGCCTAAAAGTCATAACATGCATTCTTATGTTAAAAGCATGACCCTATATGATTATATTAAAATATATTCTTCTTTCTCTATCCAATTCTACCTTAATCAAGCTTAGAATAACCAAAATTTAGTATTTATTGTGAAGGACTCGGATACTGGCTCCTTGCATGTGTTTTGCTTTTGGAAGGCACTCTCAGAAGTTTTATTTAATGACTAGAGACCTGGTACACGAGATTCATGCACTCAGAGGGGGAGGGGGATGCCTCAGCCAGGCCTGCGCCCTCTCGCAGTCCAGGACCCCTTGGGGGATGTCCGACTGCTGACTTAGGCCCAATGCCACCTAAGCCGGCAGTCGGACATCCCTGTCACAGTCCGGGGCTCTCGCAGTCCAGGACCCCTCACTCCTTACCACCCGCCTGCAGCAGGCACATTTTAGATCCCAACCTTGGGCAGTACGGCTTTCAGCAAGAGCCCTTCTTTTTGACAAACACAACTCACATTCCCAAATGGAGCAGCAATTTGAGGCAGATACTGAATAAAGCTAAAGGACCGTCCTGGTGGCCCTGGTTGCACTCACTGCACAGCACTTCCTGAGCACGAGTGACAGGGAACTGCTCCGCCAAATGGCTATTCTGCTCAAAGCCACATCTGAGGTGCACGACAGTGGGGACCACACAGTCAGCTACACAGGAAGATGCATCTGGCATCTTGAGCTGAGAAGTGGGCCTGCTTGAGGTTCACCCTCACACTGAAGGTTTTTTTAAATGGAACAGTTAGAAGTCACCTTCTACAGGGAACAGAGGCAAACTCATGTGGCGTGCGTGGCCACACTCAGGACATGCAGATTCAGAAAGAGAGGGCCCGGGACAGTGGGAACAACTATCCCGGCTGCTCCTGTGACTGCCACACAGCGTCCAGGGTGTTAGGTGCTCTCTGTGTAACAGCAACCAGTTCCCTCACTTCACAGGCCAAACAACAATGCAATTTTTTCATATTTCTTTGGGAAAAGGTATGAATCTTTTCACATTGATTTTTAGAAAAAGTAAGCAAAAGATGAGATTCATAAAATAAAAAACATATCAATTCTCCCTATTTGTATGAGTAAACAACCCTACCGTCACCAATGTTTACTCATGTATATGAAGAAAGGAAGCTTGTTGTTTTGCAAATAGCAAAACCAGGGAATATATATAACTGACTCAAAGACTAAGAATCCTAAATTTTTATAAAATTGCCTTTTTCACAACTTGAGAATTCTGTTACCTACGTAAAAGGATTTCAAGTTACTTCGAACTGATGGTTGGTGGTGCAGGATGGAAATAAGTGGTAGTTTTCATGATACAAATGGCTCTCAAGGCAGTTTTCAATGGGAATAATACAGGTTAAAAAAGTCCCTGCCCCAGCACCTAAAATTTCAATTCAACTCGAAAAGTTAGTCCCAATGTGAACATACAATGAAGGCCAAAACATTTAATCTCTGGTGAAATTTAAAAAGACACCCAAGTACTGAGGACCAATAAATCATCATCCCTTACTCACAATAGTCCAGTATGAAGCCTTCTAATATCAACTCGTTTTACTCTATGTATCCAGATACTGAGCTATAAATGCTTCCCCCTACACATTACTTGCATGCGCTCATTCATAGTCCATTGTGATAGTATCATGCTATTTACTATCCTCTAAATATTCTGAGTATATATCAACAGCAATTACTTTTTCAGAAATTAATAAGTATGCATGTGTGTGTGTCGACAGAGCTCAGATGCAAAAGCAAAAACAATTGTTAGCTTATTAGTTGTGCCCTGGCTGTTGTATCTTAAATGATTTATATAAAAAAGTAAAATCTTAAAAAGCATTTAATTTTTATAACCACAGAAAGGAATTTTCAGAATAATTTCCTTTGCAAAGTTTGATCTGAATGGGAAAACCTTTCTTGGTGATCATTTGTCATAGGCTTTATTGTTGCATGTATCGAAAGTGCAACGATTTGTACAACTGTAGAAAAAATAGAATCTAAACATTTTTAAGTGAAGGATAATGCATAAAACTGCCTTTTGACCAAGTTATTTAAATGTTTACTTTTAAGGTATTTTCCAGCGCCTCGCGGCAGTTGGAAATGTTAAGGCTCTGGCTCAATGAGCCCCAAAAAGGAGAGCGTGTACAGCGCCCGAACAGCCCGCTGCATTCCTCCTTTATTGTGCAGTTCACAGTCTCTGAATACAACACAATCCTCCAACAGAGTCAGCTTTCATAATTCAGCAGCACAAAGTCTGCAAACACATGTAACCTAGATCCATATTTCCCAGTGACAGCATATGATAGCAGAATGTGAAGTATTAATGCTGGTGTCACTACAGTCCTACACTCTACTGCACTTTAAGAGAAAGCAGCTGCTGAGATGAAATGTGTGCCAACTGTCTGAAGACAGAAACATAAGAAACATTCCTTCTGTTACAAAGGGAGAGACACACACAAACAGACTTGCTTTTAGGCCCAACAAGCACAAAGTTTCTTAGTTTTGCCTTTTGAATGTCTCAAAAACGCTCACCCATTCTGCATAAGCAGAAAGATTCGCGTTTAAGAAAATCCCAATTTCCCTAAGAAGGGATTTTAATTATGCATCCACAAGTCAAAGGGTAGAAAAACTGCTTCTTAGAGCACACACTATACAGTCAATGAGTTCATACACCTATGGGAATATAATTGCTACCTATGCAACAGGTAACATTGATCAGCTGTACATTTTCATACTAACAACATATGATCCTCAGGCCTCCCAACAAATACTGCCTTTGGCATCTTCATAAAATTATCTTGAAATAATCATCTAAAATCTTTGTTCTAACACATTCACTTAGAAACCAGGCTGTCTCTTTCTAAACTAGAAACGTGGTAGGATTGTCACTTTCAGCAAACCCTTCACAGGGAGTACAGTCTACAAATCTGAAATTTGCATTTTTCTTTTCTCTTGATATAAAGATTGGCAATTTGTTGGTGAACCATGGTGTCCTGATTTGTACAGGATACATTCTTGATGCAACAGTGAAAAAGGGAATCAATGTACTGTACTGCTATCTTTTAAACACAGCTCGACAATAACAATAAGGGTGTGACACAATGTGAACTGTTTGGTTATAATTCACTTAAAAACGAGTACAATCTCATTGACCCCCTTATCAAACAATTTATTGTGCATTTGCAGACTGGACAATGAAATAGAGGAGGGAAAGTATTAACGGTGACACTATTTGGCAAGCTTATCGTGCAGTCCATTCAAAAGGCAATTTTAAAATTGAATGAAGAGGTTTGACTAGGCAATAAAAACAGCCACAATGCCAGTGAACAGTACTTAGGAGGAAAGCCTCTAATTATCCTATTTATAAATCAACAGCAATTTTACTGATGACTTCTCAAAGTTGATTAAAATAATGTCCAAAAATTTTTAAACTAGATCATATGCATTTTATTAAACTATTATTGATTGTTTGAAAATGATAAAAACTTGAGGGCCAGAATGAGACAGCACTTCTGAAGGGAAACATTCATACGAGTCTCTGTAACATAATTATGGCACTGCCCTTGGGGAAGGGGATTTTATTTTATAATGAGAATGTTTACACTGTTATGGGGTTCAATCTATCTGGGAGGGAAGGTTAAACTTCTTTCCATTAAAGACAGCCTTATAATGAAAAGCTGAAAGGAGAATGGAGTCTAATATAGTAGATGTAATGGCCTATTAAATGATTCACACACAAAAAATGAATCAAATTCATTGTATCTTACTGCTGTTTTATGACAAAATTGTTGAAAAATAAAACTATTGTCAAGATAATTGCATATTACATAGGCTGCATTACTGTAAGCAGTTCTCTTATTGGATGACCTAGACTCTAATTTTTAGGTACATTAACAGGACATTACATTTTAAATACTTTACATTATTGGAATCTTATAAAAGAATCCCACTTTCACTCTGTTGGCAAAATCAATTTAGACCTAAAGCCATGCTGCAATTGTGCATCATTCTTTTTCAATTAAAATTTTCCATACATCCTTTATGATGTCATTCTTACATTCCTGCAACAGATGCCTGTTTATATACCAATTTACTAAACGGCTGCTGTACTGGTATTACGCTATTGTGGATGTAACCTCTCTGACTAGTTTCCATTCCCAGATCTCCTCTCAATAAATGTGTATTTTCAAAATAACTTGCCTCTTTAACAATAATCTCTAATTACCAAACAATCCCCTCTATTGAAAGCAACAAAAACAAAATGGCTCTATATTTTTAGAGTGGATAATTAAATACACATTTCTGGAAAGGATGATATCCTTAAAATTTAAGAAAGGGATGTTTCCATGAGTGAGTTCAAACACAATTTTGACATGTAGTTTAGAGGGTGAAATTCCAACACCAGATTATTAATTCTGCCCTCTGAGAACCCAGCAAGATCTCTCTCTGACTAGCTATACACATAGCTGCTTATTAACTAGAGCCTGAGAACTACATAACAACATAGCCATTTTTAAAGCAATAGTATAACAATGTTAATAAAACCATATGCATAATATATCAGCATTATTATATCTCTGCAACATTTAATAATAGAACCCTCAAAGCTCCTACAGGTCAAAATTTAGTTAACTGAACTTAAAAAATCCACCCATTTGAAGATTTTATATATATATATTTCAGATTTGTGGGTGAACACAGACTGAAAAACTATGTTTTGTATATCATCAGTATTTAATTTGAGTTAAACCACGCTGTGATTCTGTTAAAGGAAGTTCTTCATTTTGAGAACATTTATCTCTGAATATATACGTGTGAAATTCTGGCACCGAAACTTTCATAAGGCTCTTGAAGGAAAATTGTCATGTTGGATAAAACACTAAACAGTATCATCTCTTTTTCAAAAATAATTTTCCGTTACAACTGAAAAAATATTTTTGTCTCACAAATTTCTTCGGATTTTACAGCCTTATGTTTATCAGGGGATTGCCTGTCGCTAGCACATTTTGCACACTCAAGTCACTAAAGTTACAACATAGTTTGCTTTATTTATCTATATATTTTTGTTATTCCTCACGGGAGAATATTTTTCTATTGATTTTTTTTTAGTGGTGGAAGGGAGGGGAAAGGGAAGAGGTAAAGAGAGAAGGAGGGAGAGGGAGAGAGAGAGAGAGAGAGAGAGAGAGAGAGAAATGCATGTGAGAAATACACGTCAATTGCCTAAAGCGCTAGCCCTGACCAGGCCTGGGATTGACAACCCAGCTATGTGCTCTTGACTGGGTATCAGACCCAGACCCAAGACCGTATGGTGTTCAGGCTCTCTAACCACTTAGCAACACTGACCAAGGCCCAAATATTTTTATTTCTAGGAAAAATACCCCTACTGCAAAATCTTTAACTAACTACTACTGCTGTTTAGGTGAAACACTTGGTTAGCCTCTTTCTCTGATCTAAATCAGGCTTTCCAAAATCTGCAGAAGGGAAATATTTGTGAGTTTCATTTCTTCCACTTCTTCCCTTCTTCAGAAGGGTTTGGGAGGTAAAGTTGCTGAGCTTTCTAGAAGAGGTATCAGTAAGGCTGAAGGTAAGAAAGACAAAACCAAGGTAAATAAATGACTGCAAGAAGGTTTTCCTTTATTCTTTCCCTTGACTATTTTAATATCAAAGAACAAAATGCAGAAATGTAAGTGAGAAAACAAAAATTTTTCCAACACACAGTGCTGTTGAAATTGCCTTCTTTGCATTTTTGTAGAAGAGGAAAAGTTATCTGATTTTTCAGGGCATCGAAAAGGTCCAGAGCGGTTCTGCAAAAGGCAGTGGCCGCCTCACTGCAGTGCCAGTGGTTGGGATGCTGTAATACCAAGGACACCAGAGAGCAGCACTGGAGACAGCATTTGGGGGAAAATATAGAAGAGTTTGCCCTAACTGGTTGGCTCACTGGATAGAGTGTTGGCCTGCAGATTGAAGGGTCCCAGGTTGGAACCCAGCCAAGAACACATACCTCAGTTGCAATCCCTGGCCCAGGTTGGGACATGTCTGGGAGGCAACCAATCTATGTATCTCTCTCACATTGATGATTTTTCTCTCTCTGTCTCGCCCCTGACCTTCCACTCTCTCTAAAAATAAATGAATGAATGAATGGGAAAATATCCTCAGTTTAGGTTTAACAACAACAAAAATATATAGAAGAATTTGCAGGGCTCCTGCAACCAAGAAGCACTCAGATTTTATACCTCCCCCCCAATACAGCACAAAGGAAAAGGGAAAAGAGGGGGGCGTGAAGAGAAACGGAGGGTGGGGATAGGAGGAGAGGGGAAGCTAGAGAGAGGGGGGCCGGGCAGAGCAGAGAAGAGAAAGCTACTACGGGAATCTGTGTCTGTCACACAGCCATGCCCTTACAAAGCAACCTATCTGACAGGAGCCTGGGCCACTGTGGACTTATTTCCCCTGACTGGGGACTCAGGTGTGCAGAGAAAGCCTGCCCCTATCGTTTAGGGGTATATTGTTCATGTACTTTAAGGGTTGTTTGAAGATGAATTTCTGAATCACAACAAAAAGCCCCTTCTGCTGCTATCATGCATCTTTGTGGAAGGAAACTTACCAAAAGGCAAAAACAAAAAGAGTAAACATATAATGGAGCTCAGTGTTGGTGTGGGTGCATTTTTAGAATGATATATAAATACAAATATCTGGGTAATCAGACCCCAAAGCCTGATGTCATTCATAGGAAAATGGGAAAGAAAAAAGCAATACTCACGTAGTCATTGTATGAATCAGTAAATCTCTGCCCCAAATAATTTTTTTAGGAAATAAAGTACTTGGGCAGGACAGGCTGTTTTGAAAAGGATGAAAGGGAAGATTTCAGGTTGGGCTGGCTTTCCTCTACTTCTTGAGGACAAGGTGGTAGAAAGTAAAACAGAAGTAAGAGAAAGGTTGTTCTCTAAACAAGCTTCTCAAAAGCTTCTGCTCTAAACATATTGTAACCGTATGTTTACAATACCCATACGGTTAAAAAGTATGATGATTGTAAGTCCTAGTCGGTTTGGCTCAGTGGGTAGAGCATCAGCCCTTGGACTGAAGGGTCTAGGGTTTGATTCTGTTCAAGGGCATGTGCCTCCACTGCAGGCCCAGGCCCTGGTTGGGGCCCACACCAGAGGCAACCAATAGAGGTGTCTCTCTCATATCAGTGTTTCTCTCTCTCCCTGTCCCTTCCACTCTCTCTAAAAATCAATGGAAAAATATCCTCAGGTGAGGATTTCAATGGAAAAATATCCATAGGTGAGGATTAACCAAAAAAAAAAAAGGGGGGGAGAATGATTGTAGGTATATATACCATAGCCCTTAGAGGTGGTTTTGTATAACCATCTCACACTACAGCTGACGAAATTAAGGCTTTGATGAACTCATCTGCCCACAGTAACATGCAGCAAGAAATGTAGAGTTGGGAATTGACCCCAGGTTTTCTCGCTCCTAGTCATGGGCTCTGTAGAGTTTGCCCACCAGCTTTTAGCTGCCAAACATTTTCAACTGAGCCCTGGCTGGTGTGGCTCAGCTGGTTGGAGCATTGTCTGCACACCAAAATGTCCCAGGTTCAATTCCCAGTTCGGGCACAGAGATTGTGGGTTTGATCCCTGGTCAAGGCACATAGGGGAGGCAACTGATCAATGCTCCTCTCTCTCAAATCAATGTTTAAACATTCCACCTGAATTTTATCTGATGTTCATCATCCATGAGGGGTTATCCTTATTTAAAAGGCATTCACATACACACACACACATACACAGTCACACTCTTTAGACTGGAGAGCTAAATTTGTCTTTGTTTGTTTGTTTTGTTTTTCAATTTTATTGGGGTGATATTAGTCAACATGAACATATAGGTTTCATGTGCAGATTACTAATTTACAAATCTGTATATAGGACCATGTGCCCACCACCCAAAGTCAAATCTTCTCCTGTCACCTCATATTAGAACCCCTTTCTTGCCCCCCCGCCCTGGCAACCACATCACTCCTGTTTGTGTTTATAAGTTTCAGTTTTATATTCCATATATGAGTGAAATCATACAGTCCTTAGCTTTTTCTGTTAGACTTCTTTCACTTCGCATAATGTTCTCAAGGTCCATGTTGTTGCAAATGATGCTATTTCATCCTTTCTTATGGCCCTGTAATCATTTATGTCTTTGGTTTTGTGTAGTTTCTAAGTATGCGTTATCAAAGAAGGTAGGACTCCTCAATCTCCCCATCTAAAGGCCTGTGGTTGCCTTACAAAGCAGGCACTAAGTAGAAAGAAGTGAAGAATATTGGTTAGGGCTTGGATTTACATGCTAAGTTGCAAGAATGGCAACACCTATCCCCCTACTTCCAAATAATTTGGTTTAGAGACATGGACCTGAAGCCCAATTGCCTGTGGCTTCATCAGAAAATCCACATAGCTTCTGCCTGCCTCTCTTGGAATACTTTCTCTGGTGTCCTGAGCTGCCATGAAGGAAGTCCAGTTATCTTTAGAAAACCTTGCAACATAGTCCTTCTGGCCAACAGTCCCACCTGAGTCCACACCATACCATTCCTTCATTATTTTATATAAAAAGAAATAATAGTTTGATTTTTATTATTTGTAAAGAATATGTATACTTCTGGAGATAGTTACACTGTCTCTGCCTTAAATGAGTTTTAGGCATGATTTATAAGAATAGAGTTTAAAATTTTTTTGACAGTAATCCACAGTAAAAATACACTCTATTGCAACTATATATATATATATATATATATATATATATATGAATAAAACAAAAGTTTTACACAGTAATGCTTATACATGTATATATGTATGTGTGTGTGTGTGTGTGTGTGTGTGTGTGTGTGAATAAAACAGAAGTTTTACACAGTAATATTTACTCTTACCATCTGGGGTGCTCTGTAATTTTCAATTTTCTTTCTTTTGCCCCTTACATGTTGGAGGTGACTCACTGAATGCAGTTCAGGACTCAGTACTGAATCAGGACCCACCTTGCTTAGCTACAAAGACCATCCCCTCCTCAGAATTTCCAACCTGTCTTCTAGATTTCATTTTTTAATTGTCTTTCAAACATTTAATGTCTCCCCCAACTAAGTGGTAACTTCCCTCATGACATGTCTTTCAAAGATTTTAAACTACAAAACAAGAAGTGCAGATACATATCCTCTGGCATCCTATTTTCTGGACGAGAGGTAACACTAGTTCATTTGTGGTATGCATGCCATTTATAAACAGCACTGCTTTCATGTTCATTTTTCTAGTCCCTAAACCAACAGCAGCAAAACTTTAGTGTGCGTTAAAAATCACCTGAAGCTTTAGTTAAATATACAGGTTAACAGGCTCCAACCCAAGAGATTCTGACTCAGGGGGCCCCTGGTAGCCTCTAGGAATCTACATTTTTAACCACCCCCTTGGTCTTTTTATCTCTCTGGTCACTTGAGCTTCTGCTCTAAACATATAAAGGTCTAAAATGGGTCAGCAAGCTTTTTCTTTAAAGAGTCAGATTATAAATATTTTAGGTTTGCAGTTCACAGGATGTGTGTTGTTACCTACTCAACTTCGCAGCTGTGGTGTGAAAGCATTCATAGACAGTATGTAAATACATGGGTGTGGCTGCATTTCAACTAAATGTCATTTACCAACGAGGTGGCCAGCTCCTGGCCATAGTTTGCTAAACACTGGTCTAAAATATGCACTAAAAACTAGTTTTCTTCATAAAGCACTTTAATCAGATCCATTGGTCTTAGATCCCTTGTCAAGCAGTTTGCCAGTCTAAAATCATCACCAGACTCTGTGGAAAAGTGTGCGTTAGTCAATTAGTGATGCCTATAGGAGTGTTAAATGGCAGACGGGTAGATGTGAACTTGAACTTTAATTTTGATCTGAGGGTAAGAAATGAAGAAGCAGCATTTCTCTTCAGATAATCTAAAAGCAAAGTAGCGTATACCTTTAATTGAGCTATGGGATTCAACCATGCATGCATTGCAAGAGGGAATATCAAGAATCTAGGCTTGAGATGAGTGGATTAGAAAACTGTGGTACATCTACACAGTGAAATACTACGCTGCTGTAAAAAAAAAAAAAAAAAAGGAATTCTTACCATTTCCAACAGCATGGATGGAACAGGAGAGCATTATGCTAAGCGAAATAAACCAGTCAGAGAAAGATAAATATCACATGACCTCACTCATTTGTGGAATATAATGAACAACATAAACTGATGAACAAAAAGAGAACCAGAGTCATGGAAGCATTGAACAGACTGTCCAACCTATGAGGGAAGGTGGGAGGGTGTGTGTGTGTAAGAGCTCAACCAAAGGACTTGTATGCATGCATATGCGCATAACCAATGGACGCAGATTGGGGTGGGGAGTGAGGCCATGTGCTGAGGGCTGGGGGTGGTCGGGGAGAGGTCAGTGGGGGAAAAAGGAAACTTATGTAATACTTTAAAGAATAAAGAATTAAAAAAGAAAAGAATCTAGGCTGGGAGAACAGTTCCACTAGCCACTCCATCCAATATTCCTTTATACCCAAGAGACAGAGGACTTGAACTGACTATTGGTCTAGGAGGCCTCCACTTCCAGGTGCCTTCTATGCAGTGAGGCTATGAGTAGGAGCCTACCATCCCATGGCACACTCATATGACACCAATTCTACACTCAGGCCAGCTACATCTTCAGGTGCTCAAAGAAAAAAAACAACAACACAATTTCAACACTGAAAGAAAACAACTAGTTTTATGAATATCCTGAATACAAGGCCCTAAAGCAGTCTTCATGGTGTAGCTCTCTATAGGATTTTTCAAAAGTACTTTAAAGAACATGAGCTTTCCAACCCAAACTCATTGACATTATATCACATACACAAAGTGATAAAACCTAATTTCCCACATATTTTGTGGCATCACTGTGTATTATTTATGAATTCTTGAGCATCCACACATGTATGAAGGTTGAATGTCTATATACGTTGGCTAACAATTTCCTCAACAAATATACCTATTTTTTGGTTGCCATGTTGCTAAGAGGAACTATAGCAGAGATGGGTTAAAGAGCTCCTTGCTCCCTTTGCTTCTCCTCCCACTGGTTAAAATTTTGCTTTTAGCATTTTGAGTAGAGGGACAGCCAGAGAGTAACAGGACAAGCTGGGTGGGGAAGAACACAGAGCTAGAATTAGTTGAGGGTCTGCTATGTACCAATAATTTAATGTTATTTCCTTTAAATTCTCACAACATAGTATGATAAGTATTGTTATTCCCATTTTACTGGTAAGAATCCTAATTCGGTGAAGCTGAGTAAGTTGCCTGAAGTTATATAGCATGGAAGTTTCAGATGTTTGTATTTGAATTAAAACTAGGTCCAGATGGCTTAACCAGTGAGTCGACCAAACATTTAAGCAAGATACTATACCCAATTCTACACAAATTCTTCCAGAAAAGTGAAGAGAAAGGACTACTTCCCAAATAATTCTATGAGGCCTACATTACTCTGATACCAACACCAGACAAAGACAGTACTAAAAAAAAAAAAATTACAGACCAACAGATACAAAAGTTCTTAAAATTTCAGCAAATTGATTCTAATAATATGTACAAAGAATAATATATATGAGCAAGTGTAATCTATCTCATGAATGAAAGGTTGGTTAATATTCAAAAGCAATCAATGTAATTCATCATATCAACAGATTAAACAAACAATGTAAGATTATCACAATAGATGCGGGAAAGGGATTTGATAAAATTCAGTCTCTACTACTAATAAAGCTCATCCAAAGCTGGGAATAAAAAGGAGATTCCTCAATCTGATAAGGGGCATGTAAGAAAAATCTAAGGCTAACATTATGCTTCATGGTGAGAGACCAAATGTTTTCCTTATAGTAAGAGAGAGAGGAACACAGGCATAAAAAAATAAAAATGGCAAAAACAAGGACCTATCAATAATAATCTTAAACATAAATGTCCAATCAAAAGACAGGGTAGCTGATTGGATAAGAAAACATGACCCAAATATATGCTATCTACAAGAGACCCACCACAGAACAAAGAACTCACACAGACTGAAAGGATAAAAATAAAGCAATTGGATTAAAAGTGATAATTATTTGAAACAGCAATATAAAAACATCAAGTTATTATAAGGTAGAAGAAAATTAGGCTGGCCATTGACTTTTTTGCAACAACATTCACTTGTAGATAATGTGAAGAGATGATGAGGAAGCATGTGGATTGTTAGCTGATTTAGGGCACTGAGATGCTATGTTTTCAAGGATGAGTTTTATAGATGAAATTACTTTAGAAAGAGTTCTTGGCATATGAAACCACTTTTCTTTTATTTTTTTTGAAATTATTTTTTAAAAATCTTTATTGTTGAAAGTATTACATATGTCCCTGTTTTTCTCCCATTGACCACTTATAGCCCGCCCCCACACCCACACCCCAGACCCCAGACCTCCAACATCCTATTGTCTGTGTCCATGGGTTATGCATATATGCATACTAGTACAAGTTCTTTGGTTGATCTCTTCCCATCTGCCTTCTTCTGAGATCCTACAGTCTGTTCTCAAACAACTTCTTTAAAATTTGTAGGAATAAAACAGTCATAATGCAGAATCAGGGTCAACAAAGGAAACTGCCTGGCTAGAACCAAGATGCCTGCAAATGTACTTCACATGAATAACATACCTGACTGAGATACTGACTAATGAACTTAAAAAAAAGTAACAAACTCGAAGGTATATGTCCCATGAGGGCTGGACATTTACAAACCAGTCACCTTGGGAAGTGGGGTTCTTTTTCCCCCCCATTTGATTAAATCTTTATTGTTGAAAGTATTATATATGCTCCCTTTTTTCCTGCCCATTGACCCCTTCTAGCCCCCCCACTCCCACCGCTGGCCCAGGCCTTCACCACCCCATTGTCTGGGAAGTGGTGCTCTTATTGTTTCTGGAATGGACTTCATGATGAAGTTAAGCACGACCAAATCAATAAATTAACCAAACAAATCCAAGCAAACAACTCTCTTATATAAGTACACTAGAAGCCTGGTGCACAAATTTGTGCATGGGTAAGGTCTGGCAGGTCCGCCCCCATGGGGGGGGGCGGATGGTGATCAGGCTGGGATGGCTGAGGGGAAGGGATGCTGGAGGTTGGCTGGCAGGCTGTGTCCCCAATCTGGGTCGGGGAGGCCGATCACGGGTGGGACCAGCCGGGTGGAGGGGCCATAGGCAGTTGGCAGGCTAGCCCCAACCTCTGGTCGAACTCCTGGTCGAGAGGACAATTTGCATATTAGCCTTTTATTATATAGGATGATTCAAAACTTTGATACAGGAGATGAGTCTCCAAACTGTCCATGAGATCAGACTGCAATAGTATTTGACTAATTTCCCAAATGAAATGTACTCTTCAAAGAACAAATCTGCCAATTAACACTGACATTAAAATGAAAGTTGCATGGAAGTAGTAAGTAAAGAGTTGCAAAAGGGCTCACAGAGGTATTGTCATTGACAGAGAAAGCAGTGAAAAGCTATGAGGGAAAGAACATTTATCCAGATCAGTGCTATATATGTACATATGTTCAACTGCCAGTCACACCAGTAGCATCACTTTATAGCCAATGCCACACACAGTGCTTGGTACCTAAGCTACACTCTACGCATCTTTAGGGTGATGCAATGTAATTATTTTACTTGAGAAGGTGTGACCAACTCAAACCAATTTTAAAGTATGTTTCCCAGTTTAAAGTATGTTTCAAGTGCGCAGCCATAATCTCTGGAAATATCCTAAAATGTTAGTAAGAAATGGCAATTATCTAAGTTGTAATTTGTGTCTCAATGAGATAAGAATATGGTAACTATACAATGATGACTTTTGATCAGATAATAAATTGTCCATAAAATGTTACTTAAGATATGATTCTATTTTTTATTAAACAGATTAAAATAACATTAAAAGAAGTGAAGAGTTTTTCAAATAAATTGTTTTTGACAATTAAACTAATAATCAAACATTATAAATTCAGAGTTAACTAATTTGGATAAGGTGGCCTGATAGTAGGTTGAAACTTCTCTTTTCCCTATGTTAAAATACAAAAAAAAAAAAAGAAACTCTGCAAAAATATTTGTCATCCACTCACTCACCCTATTGATCCAAAAAGTACTGTATCTAAACAATGAACAGCAAATAGAATTTCAATGAATAGATCACAGTTTTAAGAACTAATGTCGCCCGTTGGCCAGGTGAACTGGGTACAGCTGACAAAGCGAGACTGTCAGCCTCATTCTCATAATATTTCGGTGGCAATTTCTGATGCTTGAGGGTAGGATTATGTCTTATTCACTTTATAAATCTATACTCAACATGACACGTGCACAACAGTCATCCAGTGACTCTGTGAATTTGACTTTCGAGCAATATTTCCCATTCTTCCCGATACCACTACCCTCATTACTCCCCAATGTCACCCTCCTCTTTTCAACTCTCAGCCTTCACTTTACATGCTCTCTCTTCCTTTCTACCCTTCTCCATGTAGCTCTCCCATGTCTACTCAGGGGAAATTACTCTCAGCTTCTCCTATATTTCCAGAGAAATTTGCTTGTACCTCTGCATTTGTACTCTTTAGAGTCTACTATTTATAGATCGGTTAGATTAGAACCTCTTAAAAAGAATTTTGTTTAGTGTTGCATTTTCCACAGTATTATGAGCATTCTTGGCACATAGTAAGGACTCGGTAAATATGTAATGAATTGTATAATTGAATCCAACAGCTGCACACACACACTCACACAGAACACAGTAAGTATAAGTCATTGTAATGAGCTACTGTAAGAGGTTGGTCAAAATAATAATAATAAAACAGCCACATTTATTGAGTACCTGTTTGCCAGGCAATCTGTTAGATGCATCATGTACATTATCTTAACTCTTATAATAAACCAATCTCTTGGATAAAGAAGCCAAGATTCAGAAAAGTTAGGAACATTAAACAGAGGGAAATACTAGTATGTTGCTGAGCACAGATCCAAACTCAGGTATTCCTAGTTATAATGACCCTAAATCTCTTGCTTGCATATCTTCTTTTCAATTCTTTTCTTGCCCTCTCCCACTGGTATAGCTATTCTTATTACAAAATCTAATTATTATTCAGCTTAAGTTTTTCTAATTTAATCTGTTTTCAAGATTCTAGGCTACCTATAATGCCTTTTTAATATCGAGAATATTCTAATGATTTTGCCTACCATAATATTATTTTTTTAAAAAACCAACTTCTAAGTAAATAATATCCATGTTGCAATTAGATACACACTGTATAGTGGAAGATGAGGTAGGTAGGTGTGCATGGAATAAAATGTCATCATCCCTTGAAGCAGTTTGACATCCATAAAAATCCCACGCAAACAAAACCAGAACCTCAACATCCCAATGTATACAAGAACAGGATAGCCTCCAAAACAAATGCTTGTAACCCTTTCTACATGACAATCTTCAGTATTACAGATGCCTATGAAATTTCCTTTTCTTGAATATCTAGTCCTTTGCTTTAAATAAGAGGTCTTTAAAATAAGGGAGTCATAACTAATAGATTCAAATATTTCTACCTTTAAAATCGGAATGTCTTATGAGTAAAATAAACCACAAACGAAAGTGCTTGTACCAAGTACACGGAACCTTTCTTCTCCTATTAGCATATCAGTCTGCAATCATATCTAGATCAATAGTGAAGATATCCACTTAAAAGAGAGCCATGCTTTCTTTTGTCAGAAATTCATTACTTTTTATTAGGGTCATTGCTTGAAAACTTCAAAACACCATATGGACCTAATTGTGGTTTATTTTGGCAAAAAGGAAGACACTGTAGAACAATTGAGGCATTACATTCTACAATTCCATTACTTTCATCCCTCTCCGTTTTATTACTGTGTCATTAAAGGCAACTTGAGTGAGCGAAGAATTATAGCGTCATGTGTACAGGCTAGTAGATTAATAACAAAACACGCTCAAGTTTAAAGGTATCTAACAGCTGTTTTCATTATTTTGTGTAAATACGCTTGAAGCATATCTATCTGATTAGTGGATAGAGTGCTCTTCTCTGTCACATGCCATGGGCACTGCTATGTGCAAGTAATCAAAGTGCTCAGAAAATGAGTTTACATTGTTCACTGCTGAAATACACAAATGTCAGAAAGTGACTGCGCATCAAAGCTTAGTCAAATCATCTGCGGCAAACAAACAGATACCAAGGCACATTCAGCTGAAAACATTCCGCGGCAGCGTAGGGACCGAGCTGGCCTTGCTGCTGGCCAAATGAAGTGGTGTGCTGAGAAGAAGGTTGTGTGAGAGGGCAAAAGATGGCTTCAAAATCTGAAGTGTTCATACAGAGTCACACAGTCATCTGCATGCTTTCCAACGGCGCCAACATCTAATGTTTTATTATTTTTAGCCTAAGAACATCCGTTACCTTTGATATGCCTTTAAATGTGAATGGATACGGCAGTATGTCATGTGCTCTCATTTTAGAGCTTATATATGTGTAAAATCCATACATAACTTAAGCCTTGTCCTATGAACCAGGAGTTCACAGTTTGATTCCAGGTCAGGGCACATGACTGGGTTGTGGGCTCCATCCCTAGTGTGGGACATGCAGGAGGCAGCCTATCTATGATTCTCTCTCATTATTGATGTTTCTATCTCTCTCCCTTCTCCCTTCCTCTCTGAAATATATATATATATATATATATATATATATATATATATATATAAAATAATTTAAGATTTTTAATGCAGTGATTCAAAATTCCATTCTCTGATGAGTCGTTCTTCCTGTGTTCCTTTTCCTGTTCTATCTGTTAATACACTGACTTTGAATTCTAATACCCAATCGCTAGCTACTTAAACATTTCAAAAATATTTATCCTCACCTATCAGCTTCTGTCCCTCTACAGATACCCCTCACTTGACCTCTTGTCTTCTCTAACCATAGACGCACTTGACTCCCATTCCATTACAGAGCTGACAGGCTCAACTACCGTGCGGCCGGCCACTCGGTGGAGTTTTCACTTCATCACCATCTCTCCGCTTAACTGTCTCTGTGGTTTCTCGTCCCCTGTGCCTGTCTAATCTTGGTGCTCCAACCCAGGCATTTGTTTTTAAATCTATTCAAAATTATGCCTGCCCCCCTTTTTTTGGTGGGGGGAGGGCACAATCCTGATGTCATATCCACGTTAAGCCCCACAATAATATGGGTGCTGAATATTCTCAATATGGTGATGAGTGCAACTTCCTTCTCTTCCCAAAGCCTGGTGTTAAAAATGCCCCCGCTCCCCTAGCCCGCCCCCACTTAAGTCCCCTGTCAAGAACTGCTGATTTTGACATATCGGGCTTCCTCAGAAATGCCTTTAAACCACTTTATGATGACCCCTCCCATCACAGAAACACTTGTTTCAAATTTGTCCGTCTGCCTCTTCCAAGTTTCTCATCTTTTCCTTCAATTTCATCCACTTGGTCTTTGGGGATGTTTACACTGAAGCTCGTATTTCAAGACTCATCTAGTTTTCTCTCAAGCATCTCTAAGTCCTCGTGCTGTTTGAAGGCTTGCCTTGCCATCTGTGTACTCTGTCTGTCTGCACCTCAGTTTCCTCCTGCCCCTCCGACGAGAGGCTGGAGCACCCCTGAGAGTGGGCTCCAGCAGCCCTAACGCAAGCCAGACCTGGCTGCCGGGGTGTTGTGTAAGCTTCTCCACGCTGAATTGACAATGAGTTCCCACACTGACCTTCTAGCTCCAAGTTTACTCGGAGGTGTGCTGTAAGCGAGGCTCACAACTAAAAGTGTCAAGGTTTCCAGTGAAGGGTAAACGCAAGCTTTGCAAAAGGTTAGATGGCAATGCTATAACCCACACCCAATATCTTCATGTCACCTTTCAAAGTGGTAAACCTCACTTGTTGATGTATTGACCCAGCTCAACAATGCAAATAAAACCCATCTAGGGACACTGATTCTGTCCAAATCGAATCTAACCATGTTTTCTCCAAGTCATATAAAAGGCTCCTTTAAAATTCAGGGGTCAAAATGCAACATTGACTTTCTTGCTCTATTAATTCATTCCATAAAGTAAATAGCACTTAAGCTAAACAAGACAGCTAGATGGTGAGCACCAATTACAGCCCATTTCTCTCAGAAGAAAAAAAAGAAAAGCACAAGCTGAGTGCTAACCAAGCTCACTGGTGGTTCTGCAGCCGCCACGCAGAGGCCCCTCCCCAGAGCTTCGAGCAGTGCTGCCCACTCATAATGTTTATTAGAAGTCAACAGGAAAGAAGTGTGCTGGTGCTTAGGGCGCTAAGTGGCATTACAGTAGAGTCCCCACATGTAAGAACCTTAAAATCCAATGACCGAAAATACATAAACGTATGATAATAGACATACATTTACATGGCACCTGCATACAAAATGATGACTCCAACCTATTTAATTGAAAAGCTTCCCCTCTTAGTTTGTCTGGGTCAGCACTAAAGTAAGTGATGGAGGTATGGAGTAAATTAAAGGCAGTATCTTACCACAATGCCATGTGTGAACTAAATGACCCCGTTGTCTAATAGGAGTGACACTATTCAGAAAAGTCTTCTGAAGAAGGAAAACCCTAAGCAGTGGTAGTGAATAGGGGTGAGAAGAAAATATGTAACTCTAGAGCAGCCGTGGGCAAACTATGGCCCGCGGGCCGGATCCGGCCCGTTTGAAATGAATAAAACTGAAAAAAAAAGACCGTACCCTTTTATGTAATGATGTTTACTTTTAATTTATATTAGTTCACACAAACACTCCATCCATGCTTTTGTTCCGGCCCTCCGGTCCAGTTTAAGAACCCATTGTGGCCCTCGAGTCAAAAAGTTTGCCCACCCCTGGTCTAGAGTCTAGAGACCCAAGTAGGAAGACAGCAGGAAAGGAGCAGGGATCACAGATGCGAAGGCCTGTACACCAGGAGGGAAGAGGCATGTGCTCTCTCTGCCCACAGTCACACAGAGCTGAGGATGCGGGAAAGGCTAGTGTTCAGCGAGGAAATGTTGGCTCGCCTCTTTGCACTACGGATAATGCACGGGGCACCTGGATAAACTCGGCCGGCTCCACTCCAGGGCTTACGTCTCCGTCTCTCCTTCTTTCCACATCACATGCTTCATTAAAGCTTCCATATATCCTGTACCTTGATCTTCCCTAACCATTTTCCACATCAAAACTCAGCAACACGATCAAGCTCCTTATTTCCACTTGGAAATGTCTCTCTGGTTGGAGCACTGTGCTGTGATCCCATCTTTTACGCCACACCTTCCGACTCTTCCACAAAAACACAGGCTCTGTTCCCTTCAGGGAAACGGGTACCAGAAACAGTCCTGCCTCACAGGATCCATCACTTTCCTTGGAGGAATGTTCTGCTCTCTTAAGAGCTCTGCAAACCAGAACATGGTGCATAAACGTCAGGCATGACTCTAGCGGCTGTCATTCATCACCCCACCTTTCAGGTTTGCTTATATCTCAAAGAGCCTGCATCACTCTTCATATGGTAAGCGTGCAGCGAGCAAGCAGCACGCTAGTTTAACATATTTTATGCAGCACCTGGCACACCACATGCAACAAGCTTGTTGCTGATGACGCTAATGCTCACTGAAATTAAAGTCTATCGGCTCGTGATCACATAATAACTGGCAATCACCTTGAAATGGGAATATATTAAGCCCTATAAACACAGCTAGTACTTTTGGCCCAAGTTCTGTTCTCAGTGAAACAGGAGAGCAGCAGTTCAGAGCTCCCATCAGAATACACGTGTTTCAAAGCATTTAACCTTTCCATCGTTCTCAAGAATATATACAGTTACCCTGGCCGGATTATTCAAATGACTCTCTGAGTTTTCCTGTTTGTGCATGCCACTCAAATGAGGAAGATTAAACAGTGCCCGGTTCACAGTAAGATTCTAGTGACACTAGACTGAGCACAGAAAAATGATTTCTTCTTGATTCTTATAAGCTGCACACAGAACAAAATCAGTTATTTTTCACTAGATTCATAATTAAAATTGAATTAGGCCACATTAACTATTGGGATTCAATTTTCTTCTTTATGCAGGATGTTCCCAACACTCTTTCTCCTCTAAAATGCCCACTTTAGAGATAAAGTAGTCAATGTTAATCAGTATATTCTGAACTTATACTTGAATACAGTATCTGGTATTAATCTATCTGATTTCTATACGCATATTGTGTTGACTTAGTTATACAAGTACGCAATCCTATAATAATTAGGTGTGAACTTAGAAATCAACCTCATCCAACACCTCACCCATTCAGAATCCCTCAGAAAGAACTGACTACAATATTCCCACTACAGCCCTGTCAGAGTGGCTCCATGGTTGAGTGTTGACCTATGAATCAGGAGGTCACAGTTAGATTCCTGGTCAGGGCACATGCCCAGGTTGTGGACTCGATCCCCAGCAGGGGGCATGCAGGAGGCAGCAATGGATGATTCTCTCTCATCATTGATGTTTCTCTCTCTCCCTTCCGCTCTGAAATCAATACAAAATATTTTTTAAAATATTCACACTACTGATTCCCACCACTGAATTCATTTTCACTTGGTTTCCTTTAGTACAATGAATATTTGCAACAGTGGAGCTTAAGACAATTTTCCAAGGTTTAATAGAGGAGTTGTCAAGTCGGGTGAAAGGTTAGATCCTCCCCTAAAATACCATGGGCCCTTTGTTCCTTAGTTACCTCTGATTTTTTCAAAACGTACCATACACACACACACACACACACACACACACACACACACACAGCTACTTAATTCTAAAAATAAATCTAGTTATTAAGAAGATGTCTTTCTAGAATTGATAGCTTTGTTCTACGCGCCTCGTGTTATAATTCTCTCCTTAGGAATAGCACAACACAAGTGAACCAAAGTTTGCATGTAACAATCTTTCAAACTCCAAGGTTCAATGATTCTATAAGGTGAGTACAGGTATTTTGCCTCGTTACAAAATTTTCCTTCTCCAGGTGAAGTGTTGTTTTAAGACTCCTCAAGTGTTTTAGTTGTACCTGTATACACCCTTTTTGAACGCAAGAGTTAACTTATATTTACTCTTCCAAATATCACTTTCTGGTTTTCAGTGCACTACTTTGGTCTGTCAAAATAATTTCAAAAGTTCATCCCTACCACCCATTATTCTTTCAAGCATTCCTTGTTCTGTGTCGTCCAAAATTCGAGGACACTTGCTTTGGGTTTTGTTTCTGGCATCCTGACAGAGTAAAGAGGGAACATTTCTCAGGCACCTCCTGTATATGAAGAACCACGGTGGGCAACTGACCCTTCGTGCTTCCCAGAATATAATCCTCACCAAAGTCCTACTTACTACTGAGTTTATGGATGAGGAAATGGATACTTAAACAGCTGAACTGACTTGCTCAAGAATCTGGTAAAGGACAAAGCTTGGACTTTAAATAAAGTTTGTCTGAATCCAGATCTGTGCTTTTTCCATAACAAACCAGATCTCTCTTGCCCTGCCCAGTGTGGCTCTATTGGTTGGAGCATATTCCCATACACCAAAAGGTCTCAGGTCTGATACCCCGTCAGGGCACATACCCGGGTTGCAGGTTCAATCCCTAGTTGAAATGCTTATGGGAAGCAACTGATCGATGTTCCTCACTCTTCTCTCTCTCTCTCTCTCTCTCTCTCTCTCTCTCTCTCTCTCTCTCTCTCTCTCTCTCTCTCTCTCTCTTTCTCCCTTCCTCTCTGGCTAAAATCAATAAAAACATATCTTCGGGTAATGATTAAAGAAACATTAAAAAAAAAACACCCACAGGTCTCTCTTTAAGGTTAATGGAATTCATCTGTTCAATGAAGATTAGGTAATTGTGAATTGACCCAACTGTCTTAGTTGAAAAGCTATCATGAGAGGGTGTGTGTAACACCTGCTGATGTCATCTATGTGATGGAGAGAGTACATATGCAGGTGCATAGACTGAGGCCTACGGTATACCAGGTGTTTTACATTACAAAACAAGTTTTATGGTATTCTCATAACTCTATGAGGTGGTGTGATTTTTGCTATTTCATAGTTGAGGTTCACAGAGCTCGGTGACTATTCTAGGGTCAAAGGGCTGGTCCCATCACATCTATGAACCTAGCAGCCCTATTTCAGTGGACGGTGAAGTTGGTATGGCTCGACCTGTGCACTGCCAGGCATGCTGGCTTCCAGAGAGCAGCACACATTCGTTTTAAAGACTGCACACATTTCTACTTATGAATGCATCTAAATGTGGACAGCTACTTTTCTCGTCTTTTCCTGTCGCTGTCATCCCACGTTGACAGGAGCTATATTCATCCTGCACACTCCAGCCACCAGCACTTCGCTTACGGCACTTCTTTTGAAAAAGAAAATTAAACAGTGGAATCCTTTCAAAAATAAAATTCACCAGGAATACAAATGTATAGATGAGATCAAAGCACAGCAGTGCTTTGGTTAAAGCAGTGGGTGAGGGGAGGGGAGTCTTGTTTCCCCCATACACTCCTCCCTCCCACCAATGTCCCCTCCCCCACCAATCCCTCACCATCACCTGAGAAGATTCTGAGGTCTCTTGGTTCTTGGGAACAAAATGGGAGGGATATTCTGGATGCTGCTGATGATGACGGTGATGATGAAGATGAGGGTGATAATGATGATAGTGGCAAACAGTTACTGGCTAATTACCATGAGGCTAATATAGAAACTCCTTGCAGATATATTTCTAAGAAGTCTACCATCAGCCATAAAGGGTTAACACAAACTAGTTTATTAAATAATAAGCTGAAAATCTGTTAGTCGAGGGGAGACCTCAGGGATATGATACAACATGAACTCTGGTGGCAGAAGGGCCCTGAGCCTAAGAGGAAGCATCACAGGGTGAGGCTGACTCAGTCAAAGCCAGCAAACATCCATTCACACATTCATGCAACAGGTAATTCTTGGGTGCCCTCTAAGTGCCTAGATATTAAGGGCCCACCCCATGTGAAGCTTACATTCTAATAGGATATGTGAGTGGTAGCCAGAGCAAAAGGACTTAGAAGTACATTGCAGACCAACTCTACTTGCTTAACAATTTGTAGAATTCTAGCCATGCTGCTGCAGTGAACACAAGTTACTGAGGGCTAAAGGAAATTTCCTAAGTCCCCTCTAAGCTGTAAGGACCTCATTATTAACAAATGGTATTTACAGCTGACCAGGGTGGGGGGTGCCTCTGAGATGCCGATACTTAATTAGTAGAAAAATTTTTAGAAATGGGTAATCTGAAGGAGAATAGCAAAAATATATTTTCTATCACTATCCAAAATTTATACTACTAATCTCAAGTCAGTGTTATTAAAACTACAGAGTGGACTGTCCGTCCCAACATCCATGAACTCATTCTCCTCCACTGACTCTCCTCCCAAGAAAGAATGCTTTCTCTCCACATAATCGGAGAAAAATTAGACAAAGAGAAGAATTTGCATTTGGGTGAATATATAATGAAATATTACATTATGAAACAGCATGTAACACTTTATAAACTTTTCCAATGTATTTCCATTCAAGATACTCCTGGAGGTCAACAGCACTGATATTCTGATTCCCGGCTTATTCATGGAGGAGGCTGGGACACTGGTCTGCGCTCTCCCTCTGGCACCGAATTTTCCGTCTGAGTCTCAGGTCAGGGCCTTTCCAACACACCCCGTTTCTTGAGAAGAGGACACAATTGCCTGGGCTCCTAGGGGAACAATTTTCTACATTAAGAAAATACCCTAAAATTCCCACTTGTCTTTTGGCTCTAAAAATATAGGAAAAGTGCTAAAAAGCAAAAGAAAATCAGCCGCCAAGGGCAGATTCTCCACCCCACTCTGCAGATGTGCCAAATTGATTCTGGGCAGGAATTGGAGCCCTCGCTGGCCTGGCTGGTCTGAATTGTGGTGCTAAGAGCCTGTCAGAACCAGAACAGCAGAGAGCCCCGGGGAGCAGATCAAGGGAGGGAATGAGGGTGTGGGAGGAAGTTTCAACTCCCACATCTAGGCCATGCCCATGAGAAGCCCTGGCTAAACCATCCTGCCATCAGCATTTCTCCCTCTGGATCCCTCTTTCACCAGATCTGTACTTCCAGGGTCAGTCCATCCAACTGGCCTTTTCCGTGGGTCTCAGGCTCCAACTCTCTTCCCGGATAGGACTACAGCAGTAAGGAGTGCCTAGAACACGGGCCAGGCAGTGGTAGCATTAATGTCCACATCTGGGTCTTCTGAGCCTGCTTTCCCGCACTGACTGTGCTTCTGACAGGCCTCACAGGAACTTGGCTGGACGCACCTGTTCTCAGCACTGACACTTGGAAGCCTTACAACTGCATCTGACCAGCCTCAGAGTCCTTAACCGCCAGGAGTTCCCTGCAACCCAGGACTTGGGAATCTAGACACACACACACACACCACTCTCTCTCTCTCTCTCTCTCTCTCTCTCTCTCTCTCTCTCTCTCTCTCTCTCACTCTCTCTCTGTCTTTCTCTCCTTCCCTCCCTCCCTCCCTCCCTCCTCCATTTAGAGTTCACAGCCTGTCACACAGCTGCACCTCTATCTTTATAACACTGGACAAAGGGATTACTTCTATCTAGTTTCTATTAAAACTACTGAAAACCCAAGGAAAAATCAAATGCTCAGAATGTTTAAAAATAATAAAATATTTCAGAATGATAAGCCTCAATAAGCAAAAAAGTCGTAAGTTATCCAACTGTTTATCAATAAAGAGAAAACCTATCCTACTCTAATTGTAAATAAATTTTCAATTTAAACAGATATATGTGTCAAAATCTTGCTATTTGTCAATTATGTTTATATATGAAACAACCCAATTGGTTCCTTATCCTTACAAAGTGTCACATTGGCATAGTCTTCTTCCAGACTGACATCCCCAGGATTATTTGCAGTTGAGAATAATTAAGCAATTCAACAAATGAAGCAAATATCTCTACCATATTCTGAGACACAAGTACCCAAATCTCCTAGCACTAGTATACAATTCATTTGGGGAAACAATATAGACATTCTTTTCCCTACCCCCCCCCCCTTATGTACAATTAAGAACACTGATCATTATACATAAAACAAACATAAGAAGACTGAAGGGTAAAGAGGAGAAGCCATTCCGAGAGGTGGCTAGAGAACGTGAGACCTAAGGAATGACACTGCAGGGAGTTTCCTGGGTTTTCTTTTTGAATGATGTATCCCAGGCTAGATACTGGAGAAGCCAGCATCCTGAAAACGCCAATGGGCAGAGACAAACAACAACCCCAAGCAAAGCCTATTCTCTCTAGCCGAAGAATCAGAAAAAGGGCAGCCCAGTAAGGCAGAAAACTTTTAGACAGTAATCATTCCACTGCAGCAAAACACCATCCTAACAACTGCTGCTCCAACCCTACTAGCAAAGACATAGTGGAGAACCTAGATTTTCACCCTGGCTGGGCTGTAACAAAGTGACCCCCACCAAACCCTACTGCTAGCAATGTCAGCAAAAGCACAGACTGACAGCTGGAACTCTGACCCAACCCACTGGGCTGTGTCAGAGGAGATCTAGGGTAGAGTTGTGACTTTCACCTCATCGCAGTGGTAATAAGCCCCCTAAGGAGTCCTCCTCCTTGACCCCGAGTGGAGAAACTGGACTTCTACCTGCACCACTCAGTAATGAGGTGGCATCTCCATCATCCACCAGGGCCCTGTCAGATAGCCTGCAAATCCACAAGACTTAGGTAAGATCCAGAGTCTAATAACATAAGACCCAAAATGTTCAGGTTTCAATTGAAGTCACTCATCATACCAGGAACCAGGAGATCTCAAACTGAATGAGAAAAGTCATCAACTGATGCCGGCTAAGATGCGATAGCTGTAAAGCAGCCAACATAAAAATGATTCAAAATTATACAACCAACAACGCATAAACACATTTGAAACAAATAGTTTCAACAAGAAAGAAAACAAAGAGCAAAAAACACAAGACTTAAATGGAAATTTGAGAAATTTGAAAACCAGAATATTCCCATTGAATGAGCTCAACTGCAAGGTTAAAGGAACAAAGGAAAGAATCGGTAAACTTGAGGGGACGATAGAAAATAGCTAATCAAAAAAACAGTGAAAAAAAAGTGTATGGGGGAAAATAAACACAGCTTCAGGAACTTGTGAGACCTTAACAAAAGCTCTAACATTTGTGTCATTGGAGTCTCAGGAGAAGAAGGTGAGATTGGAAAAAAACATTCAAAAAATTAATGGCTGAAATTTTCCCAAATTTGACTCAAAAAAAAAAAAAAGCAGAACATAAATTAACAGATTAAAGAATCTGGGGAAACCCTAAACAGGATAAATCCCCCAAAATCCATGCCAAGACACATCTTAGGCAAACTTCTGAAAACTGAAGACAAAGAAAGCAAATTTTAAAGCAGCTCGACAGAAACAAATGCATTACCTAAGAGGGGAAAACAATTTTAGTAACACTGCATTTCTTGTCAAAATCTGTTTGCATTTTCCATTGTCTTAATTTCTAAGACACCTCTTCCTGTAGTTCATTCACAATTCCACCTACCTCACTTTCTCTTGCCTATGAATCTAAGCAGGTAGAATAACGTGCATTTCTAAGACCATATCAATCTCACCTATGTTTAAATTGAGCATCATCAGTGTAGAGTAACATTTTCAGAGATGTGACCTCCTAAAGTGTTAACGCTCTTCTCTACTTGGGAGTGGTTTCAGGCTTGGGGCGTAGGATTTGCCCTTTGTGGCTTCTCACATCCAGGACTTGGAAAACATGAGCCACAATACAGAGGAAGGTAAGAAGCCCAGCACAGCCTGCAGTGATAAATGGGTTTGCATCATCTGTCATTAGAACTTCCTGCCAACTGGGTCATTCCCTATTAAATTACCACTTGTCAATGTTTAAAATACTGATTGATAAATGACTGTGCCAAAACTGATAACATAACAGCTTTTATTTTCTAATAATCCTAGTTACTGCAGCCAGCTTGTCAAAGCACAGATACCATAGTGTTTTTTTTAAAGTACTTACTAAGAGACAATTTAATCTAAAGCAAGGCTAGTGGGTATAACGCCTCGTCCTATATGTTACCTACTGGTTCCACTTGCCAAAATAAACCTACTGGCGATTTAGTGATATGAAGACTCCAAGTTTCACATTTCATCAAATGCTAGTAATCTGTTTTATCAATATAAACTGCATTTTAATGAAAAAATTCTTTTCTTCAGTATACTTCACTTTCAATGCCCTTGAGTATAATAATTCGTTCATGCTGTAGAACAAGAATGTTTTACAAGACCTTAACTCTCAGGAGAAATTTCTCCGTAAATACAAAATGTGAGTTTTATGGGAATGCGTTGTATGTACATGAGTCGTGCCCGACGCTACAAAAACAAAACAGGTTTCACTTAGAGTTTAGCCTAAACATTCTTCTGAGATATTGTACGGCTAACTTGTTACTAAAACAAAACTTAGTTGAGCAACTAAATGATAGGTAAATGAAATGGGAGTCATATCCCTGAGGGCTCTCAATCAAATTATGTCAGAACACAGCGCAGGCAAGTGTTAAGGCAGAACCAATCACTGGGACTCAGCGCAGTTTTAACAAACTAAAAATTCTGTCATCCTTGCTTCCTTCTTAGTGAAGATGCTCTGGCTACATTTAAGCCAGGCCCTGTACAGGAGTGCACACAACTTCACGTGGCGTTGGCCAGTGTGACTCTCTCTAAGACCATTCAGAATCCCTCTTCCCCACTAGGGTTACTTCCCCAAAAGTGAACCCTAACATCATTTTGTTTCCCTTTCTTTCATACTTCCTGCTAAAGACATACATGAAAAGTCAGTATGTCGATCGGAAGCGACTGCAGATACACCAAGCCATCACCCTCTGTGGTTTCAAACACCTAAATATACTTTGGTCACCTACTACTTTACTGCTTTTTCTCACCATTTTTTTTTTTTATCCACTCCATTCAGAAACGCCCAGTGGCAATGTCATGGGAAGAACTGATGAAAACAACAGAAACACAATACCAATAATTTCTCACCTGTGACATCCCTTTCCATGGCACTTTTATGTCTTATTTCTCTTCTCTGTCATACACAGGTCATAACGGAGAGGCCACTACATCTTCCCCTGGGATTTGTGTGGTGCTACACGGCATGGTCAAAGTGGAGCAAGAGTTTAATCATAAAGACAAGCAAATGGTATTCAGAGCGGCCTTTCAGGGTGACAGCAGAGCCAGCTGTCCCAGGGCAGAGCTACGGAAACCAAGACTGGCAGTCACTCACAGGCGGGGAGAGGAAGCAGTAGCCTGCAAACCTGTTCCTTTACAGGTGCTGAGTCGTGGAAAGCGGAAATTGCCCAAGAAAAACTCTCTAAGGACAACATGTAACAAGGCGTGTATTCGGTGTATAAGTAACACGTTGAATGAATGACAACCTATCCAGGTAGCACACAGCTCTCCTTTACATAAATGTGCATGCCCTATCATCCCACGGTGTCAGCTATTTCTGCCAGGTGTTTTTTCTTCCAGTACATGTTTTTGAAAATAGCAAATTCTGGATTTACATATGTATGTATTAGTCAACGTTAACCAAGCAAGTGAAGCAAACACTGAGTTGCCAAAGTAAAGATTCCATTTGAATTTTTTGCATCTGCGTGTGTGCTATATGTATGTATATAATTAGTGACAATTTAGAAAACATGAACAAACAAACCAGCAAAGAAAAAAATGTTAATCACCCCAGTCCCACCATTCATATATTGCCACAGGTAACATTCTGGGGTACATCCTGCTAAGCATCTTTCTACATTTGAACATGGATATGCAACCTGTGCACATGCAGGGCATTTACATGGGCAACAGATTACAAACACAAGAGGTCCATTCACAATGCCAGGGGGCTTTCAGTTCCTGTCTCTAAGAAATGGGTTCGAGTGAGCTAAAACGGGACCATTTCTATTGTGTCACTCACCTCTGAAAAAAACAAAACAAAAAAAGGGGGGGGGGGCTAGGGAAATATAAGGGTTTGGGAGATCTCTCAGGTAATCTGGCTGTGATTCCTTTTTCTATCATCATGCCACTCTTCACTGTTTACAGCCTCAGGATTTATAAAGCCCTTCATATAAATTAAAGTCCCCCGAGGCTAGTAAGGAAAACATTATTGTTTCCATTTTACAAGTAAGAAATTAAGCCCCAGGTCCTGTGGGTGAGAGCAGAGAGTCCGCAGGAGAGCCCAGGTCTTCGGTGGAAGGCCGAGCCGCAGCCAAGCGTGCTGCGCTCCCCGGGGCCCTGTTATGGTGCTAATGGAGGGCCGGGCACACCCTGGGCCAGCTCCCAGTTTCTCCTGTGCAGCAGTAAGTGGGTGTTAAAGGAGTGAAGGCTGGCGAGCACCGGCCTCTCTCTGTTAAAGATGAATTCTCACACTGAGAGCTCCTTCCATAACACCTGACCCTCAATACCTGAGGTCCGCTCCTCCCCTCTGTAGCTTCAGTCAGCAGAATCCACCCATCCTCACTCCCCGCAAAGTCCTTCACCCCCCGCTCCGTCTCCACGCGGACGGTACACAGCATCTTCCACTCTCACTGACCGGCCAGCCCTGCTCCCCGCAGCGCACCATCTCCCGTCCTTTCCACTCATCCTCACAGGAGCACCGTGAAATCAGCAAGCCTTTCTTTTCCCTCTCAAACTCTCTGAATCTCTCCACTCTAGCCATTCTACCTCTCTTCAGTGAGACACCCCCCCGCCCCCCATTTTCCTGTTTGTTAATTTCCATAATTCAGCCCAGGCACTTCACCTAGAAAGAAAAACTATGAAGTATAAAAACTTTCAGTCTCTGAAAGTAATTAACATACATGGGACACATTATTTTTAAGTACCTGAGGTTTCTAAACATAAAGAAATAATCAATTTAGCCATTAGAGTATAAAAAATCTTAATGTTAGAATAATAAGTACTGTAATTCTATTTTGCTAGTGTCTTGTTCACATGATGGTAAATAACTGACTTGGTTTTTAAAAAATATTTTTTTTAATTAATTTCAGAGAGGAAGGAAGAGGGAGAAAGAGAGAGAAACATCAGTGATGAGAGAGAATCATTGATCAGGTACCTCCTGCATGCCCCCGACTGGGGATCGAGCCCACAACTAGGGAATATGCCCTGACCAGGAATCAAACCGTGATCTCAACGCTCAACTACTGAGCCACACCGGCTAGGCCTGACTTGATTTTTTAAATAGGTGAGGGTGAGGTTAGTTTCTATTTGATAGGTTGATCAGGGTGTGTTTTCTGTGAGTTTCAAAATGTCAATTTTCTATGCATATACATCAAATATCGTTGCACACATATTTTAAATCGCTCAAGATGGATCTAAGGCCTCTAGTGCAATAATCTTTTAAAAATAACATTTGTCTCCCAGCAATCTGGTTTGCTATATGACTTGAAATGTGTTACTGTCCTTCAACATTCATATCAGCTGCAAGTGTTTTCAACTATTATTTTATTTTCTCGTTTGTCTTCAACTCTGTAGCATGCTGTAAAAATGCCATGACATCTGAAAACGGTTACAGTGAGCAGCCACCCTATCAATCAGGTCTCTTATGAGTTCCATTTCGCCATTCTACTACAAACTGTTGAATGCAAAGGTTTATCTATCTTCAAGAAAACGGAATATCTCCCTCGTCATTACCAAGATAAAGAACTGAAAATATTTTTTAAGCATAAGAAATGTCTAAAGCAGTTCTTGCACATACAAACGTTTATAAAAAATACACATATAGACTTTTTGAATTTGGCAAAATAATGCTGTGAGATGTTGCATTTGCATTAGCCATAAAGATGTGGAAAAGTTCTGGATAGCTAAGGACTTAATCATTTTGGGTCCCCCAGAATTTATTCGGTCCCTGGACACATAGTAGGTCTAAATAAGTGTTTCATAAATTAGTCCTTAAAGTTATGCACTAGACAAGCATCCGAATGTTCAAATATAGGGGAGGTAAAGTCTGGACAAAATATATGGACAAAAAATTAATGACTATGTCTTCAGGAACTGACATTTGCAGGATTAACTCCCAGAGTTCATTTACAGAACTGGACAAAAAATTATGATGAAGGAGTATTGAAAAGGCAGCAAGGAGTTCAGAAAATGTAGTTTTGGTTCTAAGTTTATACTAATCATTTTTAGCTTCATGCTGAACCCCGAGATCATAGCACCTGAAGTTCTAACTGTGAGGCAGGACTGCCTTTCCGAAAGAACAAGCTGTCTCATGGCTTAGAGCAGGGCCCGTCCTCCAAGACCCAGCTCCAACGTCGTCTTCTCTGCTCTCTCTGCCCCAGCTCGGGTTCTGACTGCACCTCACAGAGCCCGTACCCATTATCTGGTCGAATGAGTGACTAGGGAAGCTACATAGCAGGTGGTTGCACAAGAACCTTCTCAAATCCTAGGGCCTGGCCTCTGTACTGATGGCCTCTGACAAGTTACCCAGGCCTGTGATGCTTGGGGGCCCTATCTTTCAAATAAAGCAACAAAGCAGTACCTGCTCCATAGGACTGGTTTAAGAAACAAAAGAGACCATGAATATAAAACCGAAGGCTCTCTCTACAAGTGCTCTTGCTGTTAATTCTTTCCTTCTGCTGTTTCTCTTTCACTAAATCCTGAACTTCTAGAATATATGCTCCCTATGTGTTTGACCATATATCAAAAACAAAGTTACCAATACCTTCCCTAGAAACCACAAAGAGTTATTCAAAATATAAAATCGATTCACAAATTGAAAAAGTAGTGCATAGTTTTAAATGCTACACCAAGACAAAGGGACGAAGTTACTGTTACTACATGTCATTAGGACATTAGGTAGCAGATAGCTAAGTGCTAGAAAGTCACAGGATAAAACCCAAAAATTCTATGAAAGAATGAAAAAGAAAACAAATCTGAGACCTGTAGCATATAATAAAGATCTGTTGGGAATGCAAATGCAATTCCCTCTAGTATCAGGTGACCAGAAGTTGTGAAAATATCTGAAGGGATGTGCGGTTTTGCGACCTTTCCACCTTCTTTTGCATGTCACCTTTCCTGCCTTCTGGCACACCTTCCTCAGGGCACCTTCCAGACTTAGTCCCATCGTGCTACCCGCCAGGTAGGTGCTTGCCCCAAATTCTGTATCACCCAAAGCTCCTCTCTCCTCAGGGTTTCTGACAAAGGATACAAGAACTTGGAGTTGGAATGACTAAGTTGTAGTGTCAGATCTCGGAGTTAACTCCTCATCTGTAAAAGGAAAGGAAGGTTAGAAATCTCTAACCTCCGTCCTGCTTTAAAAAAAAAAATCAATGAGCACATCTCAATAAGGTATCAAGAAGAAAATCACTTTGACTAAATTATAAATAAAAACTACACTATGTACATCTGCTTTTAAATATAATCTTTATGCAACATAAAGCTCTGATGAAAGCTATGGGTCTTCTCAAAAAGCATGCACATGTGCACATTTTCACAAAATTTTATATATAATTTCTGCAACCTCCAACTCCAAGCAGGAATTCCAGCAAGAAGTACCTCACTGGCTGGTGGAAGCATTTCAGGAGGTAGGAGAGAAGGTGGGAGAAAATTTGGGCTCTTCTCAGCTACCTCTTAAATCATACCATTCCAAAAGCTGCCTTAAACCACAAAAACATGCCATTGCCTCTGCATTTTATGGATTATTAACTATGTTTCATAAGGATTACAGACAAGGCCTTTGTTATTTCCAATCAAATCACTTTTTTCCACAGTTTCCTATCCTCCTTCACCCTCCTTCAAAGGGGCAATAACTGGGACAGAATCCCAGTAATAATGATGGTTCCCATACTTAACCATAACCCTCTAAGGCCATATTTCCTTTCCCTTCCATCATGTAGAGGGAACAGTTAAGACTCAGTGTTCGCTGTCTCTACCCTCTGGTCAAAGATACCAGAATTGCAATGGGAACAGAAAGTATTGTGAAAGGAACACTATTAAATAACTGCACACGAATTCCTCCTGGAATACAGTCTCGACTTTATAGGACCTAAGACCATTTTAACAAAGGACATTTATTGTGAAATGTCTCTGAAACCCTGTAAGGAAATATTTGCAGAGCCGTGCCAGCATTATAATTTCAGTGATAAATGGTCCAAGCCCTAAAGTTATGCTTCCCATCTACCTTGGGGTGTTTTAATGTACCCGTGGCAAAGAGGCCCAACATTTATTTCTATGTTGTCTGTGTCCCTTTTTATACCCTTTCCCCCTTCATCTTCTCCTTAGAAAAAAAGAAAGGAAGATGAAGAAAATAAAAAGTTATTTGGTATTCCCAATCACATTTATGGAGGCAGTCTATATGGTAAAATAATAATAATAATAATAACACAACATTTGAAGAAATTACTCCCTAAAAAGATGTTTATACAATATTGTGAAATAAATGGGTTTGCAAAAATAGAAATGCTTCTTTTTAAATTATAACAACAATGAAAGTAGTAAAGAAACCAAAGAGTTCAGAATGAAAATTAATAGCGCTATTGTTTAAAATAAGAGAATAGGAACAGATTCCATGTTAAACAGATTTCTTTAAGCTTCTAATTCCATTTAGCTTGGGAAGACAAGAAAAAAGAGAAGATAAAGCTACACATTTAAAACTGACAAAGGGCAGTATTTCTATGCAATTTATAATTAATCTGTGGGACAAAGTGTCAGTAGAATATATTGAGAAAAATAGTTTAGTGCTATTTTATAAGGGTCAGACATTAGGAGAAAAAGTATTGCAATAGAAGTTACACTCACTAAGAAAACAGTATAAGAGCTATTAATCATCGAGATTCAGGTCACACATTGGCCAGCAGCTGGAGTCAAGGCAAAACACTGTGCAAGTGGCCAGGTGAACTGTGGGTGATTTCTATGTTTCTCCAGGTGTTTTACCTAAGTCACTGCTAAAGAAAAGAATACTCGATAAAATTCTATTTCAGCCTATATATTATGATCTAGTTGGATGCTCCTAACATTTCAAGAACCTTAGGAGATGAGATGAACATTTTCTGTCATCTCCTCCATGCAGTTACCTACATGCGGACAAGATTTCAATACTACACTAGGTATGCATGTATTTTACCAGTGGTTCTCAACCCAGGAAGCTTCAAAATGTGCTGATGTCTAGGTTCTATCCTCAGAAATGCAGATTGGGGCGGGGTGCTGCCTGGGCATAAGGATTTGTTAAAGTTCCACAGGAATCTAATATACAGCCCCTACATTCCAATGGTCAGTGTTCTAGGCAATAGGACTGCCTTAAAATATCCAAAAGGATGTCACACACACACACACACACACACACACACACACACACACACACACACACACACCTATGGCTGATATCCTCTAAAAGGAAGACAAATGAATCTGTATAATATATGATTTATACCTCCTTTTACCCACCATATAAATTATTTGATTACCTCTCAATCACTTTTTTTAAAAAACTGTTAAAATAACATATCTAAGAAGACTTTAAAGGCACCTAAGTAGATTTTGACACACTGTGGTAACAGCCTGACCAAAAGCCATGGGAAAAGCCGAGTTTCTGGAAAATAGGTGGCAGCCATTATCCACATGTTCATCTCAACTTTCCCAATCATATGATCACACTACTCCAGGATGAAGCAATAGTATTTCTATTACCATTAAGGCACCATCACAGAGAACTTGCAGAGTCCAGTCTTTAAACATGACATAGCATTACTACGATGTAGGGTCTGTCAGTTCTTCCATTAGAGGGCATTTTTAGGAATCTTAAAACCTGAACATTTGAATTTGTTTCAGGCATAAATTGGACTAAAAAGAACTCAGGTATAAAATTGAGTTTTCATTTCTGTTATCTAAGTACTAAAATTATTTTAAAATGTAGGTAAGTAAATAAAATTTGTTTTTTCCCCACATCATTCTTAGTCTAAGAAAAATAATATTTTATTATTCTATTTAGAACTTAGACCAAGCCCTTTTACTAAATTGTACGACTGACCAAAATGGTTTTGAGTCCTTCCCTGGGAACTCCTAAGAATAAAAAGAAAACCAACTTCCCAGAAGAATTAGGGCATATGACTATGGATTAAAAAACTACCTGTAATTTTTACCCTCAATTTTTATATTAGATGCTTGGAAATTTGAAACAAGAAGCTTAAGATTTCATATGATCTAAATCAGAGTGGAAGAAAGTTCATACAACAATTCATACTAGCATTTATTGGGGGAAATAAAATAGGAAACCGGACAGAGATATAGGACCTAGAATCAAAATATCACACAGTATAACGTAACTTAGAGGTCACCTTCACCAAATTCACAGATGCAGGAATTCTCTCTAAATAAGCTGACATGTGGCCCTTCTGCTTGCATACTTCCATCCTGGCAATAGGAAAGCCCATATAAACTGTCTACATGTTCTCACAACTCTATCAATAATAATTCTGGAGCATAGAAAAACACACAAGTTATCCATACCCTAGCCTGTTACTAGAAGCATTTTAAATTTCCTTCTCAATTGCACTCTAAACCCCCAAAATGACCCTTTAGTCATCCTGCTTTATGGAAGCAAGAGTCACTCAAATGATCTTATTCTCACATAACTCTGTGGTCCGGTCTTAGGAACACAAACTTTGGAGCCAGAGAGATCAAAGTTTGATTCAGGTTCTGCCCTTTATTTGAAAGGTGACTATGGGCAAATTACTTACGCTCATCTTCTCATATGTCAATGTACTACACTACCTCACACAAAAGGTTGTGTGAATTAAATAAGACATGAAAAATGAATTATACAGTACCTCACTTATTTCCCCCAATACACGTATTACTAATATTCACACTGATAGGATGAAAGGATCCATTTTCCTTATTTTATAGGCATTACTATGCTACAGGGCTGCATGGGCCAGACTGAGGGGCAAGGCTGACTGGGAAAGAAACAGGGAGCCCAGGAGAAGCCACGGGCACTGGGAGCTATCCCTGGTGCTGCTCGCAGACTCAAGGCCCAAGTTACCCATGTTCCCAGCATGCCTCAAGCCAACCAAATTCTGACTTATAATCTTCACCTCGACTTAGCAACATGATCTGGCTATCCTGTATTCCTGAGTTTAATTCCTGTCTGATTCTGCCAGACACTGGATTATAGTCCCAAATGAAAACCCAACCTGACACCACATTGCCTTCATTTTTGCTTTGAGATTTTTGACTTAAAGTTAAATATTTTTATCTCTAACCCACCAATCATGGTTATTAAAAATGACCAATGCCCCTTTCTACTAAATTTTCTGTGGAAAACTTAAGTCTGAGGCAGTCATCCTATCGAATAATAGACAAACATGGTAATTGACAGTACCTTCGCTACACCTCCCATGGGCTAATCAGCACAATATGCAAATTACCACCAACAAAGATGGTGGCTAATTTGCATAGTGCAGGCAGGGTGGGACAGCACAGCTGCCAGCGCGAGCCACCATCCTGGGCACAGGCTGGCCCCAGAAGCCCCAGAAGCCGGTGACCAGGGGGAGATGGGGGTCCCCTGTCCAGGCCTGACACCTCTGGCGGAGGCATCAGGCCTGGGCAAGGGGCTTATCTGGCGATCAGAGGGTGATGGAGGTCGACACCTCTGGCCGAGGTGTCAGGCCTGGGCAGGGGGCGAAGCTGGTGATCGGGGGATATGGGGGTCTCCTGCCCAGGCCTGACACCTTTGGCGGAGGCGTCAGGCCTGGGGCGGGGGGGCGGGGCAAGCCGGCGATTGGTGTGAACTACAGAGGAAACACCTTTTCTGACCTCTCATTGGTTAAGCTCCCTATATGCCACTGGTAATATTCTTAGTAACTTGGGTAATAAGAATCCAAAAAGGTGATCTAGAATTTTTCACCACACTCCTGGCGAAAAAAACGAAGGTCTGCTGCTGGAGGGCTAAGAAATGTCATATCCTGCCCTAGCCGGTTTGGCTCAGTGGATAATGCCTTGGCCTGCTGATGTCAGGGTCTGAGTTCAATTCTGACCGAGGGTATGTACCTAGGTTGCAGGCTCCTCCCTGGGTGGGGCCCAGGTCAGGGCTCATGCAGGAGGCAACCAGTCAAAGTGTTCCTCTCACTTTGATGTTTCTCTGTCTTTCCCTTTCTCTTCCACATTCTCTAAAAATCAATGGAAACATATCCTCAGGTGAGGATAAAAAAAATAATAAAGAAATTATTATTATATGAAAGACACATCTTGAAAATGCCTAAAGAAAGTTGTCATTTTTTCATGGTGAAGGGACTGGAGTCTATGTTGATCAAAAAAACCTTGCTGGCTGCGGTGACTGGCAGTGACTGCAGCAGCGCGGTGATGGGGCTGGTGCCTTTCCCTGATCAGCCCGGTCACCTCCCACAAAGGGAGGCCAGACTGCGGCTTTGGCCCTATCCCCAAGGGGAGCAGGGAGTGGGCCTAAGCTGTCACTAGGACATTCCCTGAGGGCTCCCAGTATGTGAGAGTGGGCAGGCTAGGCTGAGGGACATCCCCTCCCCAGTGCACAAATTTCATGCACCAGGCCTCTAGTTTATATATATAAAAGCCCAGTAAGCAGAATGACCAGAACAACCTCCCACGGCCCCTCCCCCCGGCCAGCCCAGCCCCATTGGCTGGATCCCACCCATGCAAGAAATTGTGCACTGGGCCTCTATTTCAAAATAATCAGGAAGTTTGAAAAGAACTGAGAGAATTGCGAAATCATCCAGAACTGGTTGACAAAAATATGACTCAAGTGTAAACAATGCTTTTCCCATGCCCATGGCAAACATCACTAATCTATCACACACAAAAATTTTAACCCTCAGCATGGCCACAGGTTCCTCAATGAGTTCCAGCCATTAAAAGCCAAAGATGGAACGCAAGTAGAAATCTATCTTTCCTGAGTTAGTATGAACACATGTGTTTTTAAAAGAGGTGGGTGTTTTGTGTGTGTGTGTGTGTGTGTGTGTGTGTGTGTTGTTGTTGTTGTGTGTTTTTTTGTCTTGGTTGGAGCACCATTAGAGCCTACACTGACGGTCTGAGGAGGGTAGAAGCACCCTTAGGATTCAGTTACATTGACTGCAAGTACATGGTTATTACAGAGGCAGAGCTGCCTCTTCTAAGACTGGAGGTGTGAGCCTTATGTCCTGGATAAGTTCCAACTTAGGTAATTACATCCTGCTTACCTCACCCCCCTAGCAATTTTTCAAGTGCATCCAGTACTATTCTTCACTCGCTACCCTAACCTGCTGTGTAGTGTTGCGATGAGCTGTTAAACAGCTGCCGCGCTTCACTCCACAGTGGTGACTGCACACCACTGTCTAATTTGTAACCATTCGCAGTGTGCTTTGGAATCTTCAGGATGGAAGTGTTACCCTCAAATGCAAGATATCATCATCATTTTAAAGGCATACAGTGCAACTGCTTATTTCAGTTAAATTCAGCATAACATATTTAGAAAATACCTTATTTCATGAAAAACCATAAAACTCGGTTAAAATACCCATGAAACATGCTACAAAGAGTATATGAAAAGGTATTTAAGGAAAGCAAACTATTTATCAACTATATGAATATTCTGCCAAAGAAAGGAGTAGTAGGAAGAACAAATGCTTCAGACATTTTTATTTGAAAATACATCTGCCTTCATCAGATGGTGAAAACTCCCAATGTCACCCAAGAAAAACAGTGAAGAGAAAAACTGAACGTTCAGTCAATGGGAAATGGAGGGATGCCAGCGCGTATGGAGACAGAAATCAAGGGTAAATACAATTTTTAACATTTTCTTATTTCTCATTAGGACAGCCAGAGAATTATACAAATTCATTTTCTTTTCTTTTTTTAATATATCTTTATTGATTCAGAGAGGAAGGGAGAGGGAGAGAGATAGAAACATCAGTGACGAGAGAGAATCACTGATCAGCTGCCTCCTGCATGCCCCACAATGGGGATCTAGCTTGCAAACCAGGCATGTGCCCTGACCGGAAATGGAACCGTGACCTCCTGCTTCATAGGTCAACGCTCAACAACTGAGCCATGCAGGCTGGGCTACAAATTCATTTTCATGAAGACACTGAATTTTCACCATAGATTGCCCAAGGACAGGAACTACATTCGGGCAATCCTGAAAAGAAGTCACGTGCACCAGGAGGGGCTGCTGCAGTTACATGGACCCTCCACACAACTTGTTTTATAGAGATGCTTTAGGTTCGTGGTCCTCAACCTTGACCACACAGTAGAATAACCTGGGGAACTTAAAACAACACAAAACAGGATAACAATGCCAGAGATTCTGACTTAATTGGGCTAGACAATGGAATTTTTTTAAAAAGCTCCCAGGAGATTATAATATGTAGCCAATATTGAAAACCACAGCTTGAGGCTATATTTTACCAACATGGTTATAATTGTTTGACGGAATTTTTTATAGGGGAAAAACACATTATTTGAGGGCATACATATCATCATACATTATTAATCCAGGTCAAACAATTAGATCCCAAAGATATGTTTCATGGAATGAAACGTTAATCAACTGGGAGGGGATGTATCACCCAAGGATTCTATTCCTTGAGAGCCACAATTCTAATGCAATCTTGTTTGTTGTACAAGAAGATCTTCTGCCAGAAACAATCATTAAGTATCGAAGAGGTTGTTGAAATTAGTTAGTTTTTGATATATTATTTGTGTTACAAATTTGTCTGCAATAAACTCTACAATCTCAAACTAGCCTTTTCCTGCCACCTGCATGTTTAGAAAATAAATAATAACCTGGTACCATAAAATGCTTCCTTATCTACCTTCAAGTAGAAGTACTGCACCTTCAACCAACTTGCACATTCATGAGATGAAAAGAAATACCTGCAAGCAGGAGTAGAAATAAGTTTTCCTTCAGAGCCCAGGACTCCACAATTGCAGGTAATGATGTGAACAGAAATGAAAACGTAATTCCATGGACTTTTATGGACTATAGCAGCCCTGTTCCACAAGCGTTAACCCTGGACAGCAGCCATAAAGTAAAACGTAACAAACACAGATAAGAGAAGAATTAAAAGTAAACAAAACAGAGCAGTTGAAAAATATCCAGAAACAGCAGGAAAAGTAATAACTAAGGACTTATTATAAAAAGTCATTTACATGAACTAAGTAATGAGAGATAGAAAAAAACACACAACTAAATATTATCCATGAGAACAAATTAAACCTTACATCTTTGAATAATCATCAAAAGCCTCAGACTTTAAGGTAGCAACACAGAGAGGTCGCCAGTCCAGCTGCCTGTGAGCGGCAATTACAACTGATAAGAAAACAGAGTAGCAGGTGTGGTGGTACGGAGAGGAAGGGCAGGGAGATGTGCATGAATATAAACTACGCACCGTGTGAAACAATTCATCCCTGTTCTCTCTCACTTAATCCTCACTTCAACTCTATGATTTAATGCGAGGGAAATTAAGGGTCAGAGAGGGTGACATAATTTGAGAAAGTGGCTGAGCCAAGACTGAAAGCCAAGTGACTCGCAAGTTCATGTTTTCCCTCTGCACCACATGTCCTCCTCTAATCCCCGAAACTCCCCCCTCCACCCTCACCCCTCCCCTGTGGCACCCTCTGAGCTAACCCATGGGCTCACCCCTGGGGCATCAGCCAGCTATCCAAACAGGTCTCAAGGATAAAAAGAGGACTTCACCTGAGGGTCCTGGAAGAGGCAGAGCAGGCATATTGCCACAGCCATCATGCCGTGGAACGTTTAACATTGTTTGGAGAGAGACATGGAGAAAAAGCTTCAGAACATTTTCTAACCATAAAGGTTACAAATTTATACAAAACTTGCAAAAAAGGAAGCATAAAATTGTTGGATATTTTTGATCATTGTTTACTAGAGGCCCGGTGCACAAAATTCATGCAAGGTGGGGGGAAGGGGTCCCTCAGCCTGCCTGCACCTTCTCCAATCTGGGATCCCTTTCTCAATCCAGAACCACTGGCTCCTAAGCGCTCACCTGCCTGACTTCCTGATGCCCTTAACTGCTCTCCTGCCTGCCTGATGCCCATAACTGCTCCCCTGCTGGCCTGATCACACTTACTGCTCTCCCCTCTTCATCTGATCCCCCTAACTGCCTATCTGCTCTCCCCTCCTGGCCTAAACCCCCTAATTGCCCATCTGCTCTCCTTTCCTCTCTGCGCCTTCAGACCCCAGTGCAAGTGTGCTGAGAGCTCTCTGCTGAGGGGGGCCACCCCTGGCAGCAGTCTCATGTCCCGGTGGCACAGTCCCCACCCCCATCTCTGCCCACCAGCTCCTGTGCACATGCAGCCTGTTGGACGGTCGTGACTGGGACACCATTAGGACCAATTAGCATATTACCTCTTTATATATATATATATAGATAATACTGGTTCACTCAGGATTTGTGGCACCAAATCCCAAGAAAGGAAGACGATCAAATTTATTTTCAGGTTCTGAGTTTCCAGTGCTGGAAACTCCAATTTCTCACTCATAGAATACGTTTTATACGAGTAGCCCAGTGTTTACTGGAAGAACAAAATGTTATAGGCAAATAGAGTTGGCTGAGTCATACACATTTTCATCTCAAAATGAGTTACAGGCTGAAGAGCTAGGTATTGTCAGTGAAAAACAGTAACAAGTTGTGATGCAACTGAAATATTTCAGACTCTCCTAGGGAATTTCTGAATACCATCAATTCCTGGTGATATCCATCTATTTTATCAATGCCAGCTAATCCTATCCTACTAATTACTAAGACAATAAACCACCCCCATGCCTGTGCCTAACAATCTCATGAGTTTTTCCACTGGCCTCTACATTGTCACTCCTCAGTGACAAAGCTCTAAAACCTCAGCAAGATCCCTCGCTGCTGAGTTTCCCCAGCTAGTAAATAAATAAAGTTTTGATTTCTTAGGTTCTCTTCCAGTTCTGGAAAGTTTGAGTCTCTTCTTTTATAAGAAAATATAAACTTCCTAAAACTGAAAATAAAACAAATTTGCCTACAATAGAAATGTGGTTGACATTTTTCTCTGATTTTCCTATCTCAGTTCATAGTACAATAATTTCAAAACTTATGATTTATTTTTCAGTTCATTCACCCCCTTCTCTTTTATTTCCCACAGAAAGCATCACCTAATTAATCCAGGGTGAATTCCATTTCCCTACTGTCTTCTGCTTATATCCTTTCAAATCCATTCTCACAGCCTGAGACAGAAGTCCCCTCTTCAATTAGTGGGAAATAATTATAACAAACACTTTAGGATTTGGTATTACAAAATAAGTTTTGGTGTTATAAAAATGAAATGTGGTAGTTTTGACTAGAGCCTTCATTTCTCCACAGATCACTCAGTCTGCTCAAGGTATCATCAGTTGATACTGAATAGAGCATATTTGGATTGGGTTTGAATGAGATGGGTATCCCAAACAGATAAATTCCATCTCTAGACGAAAGTGAATTGAAAACTGCAGGCCATATAGATGAACTTAAGAGTTTACAGTCAAACCTTGGTTCTAGAACGACTCCCATCTCTAACAATTTGGTTCTTGACCAAGTTGTTCACAGAAAAAAAATGTCCCCGTTTTCAAATAATATATGATGATGCATTGTAGAACTATACACCTGAAACCTGTATAATATTTTCACCCAATGTCACCCCAGTGAATTCAGTTTCTAAAATTGCCCATTTCCTAATCTACCAGTGGCTCCCAAATGACTATTGGCTAAAGTGTAAATTCCTCAGCCTTGATTTCTATTTCTAATCTCCCCACCTCTTTACCAACTGAGTCAAAGGTAATTAATCTCTTCTGGACCTGATGATCAGTTACTGCCACGAATCTGGTTGTACCTATTCTCTCTCTACAAAATGTGCCCTTGGCCTCACTCTAAGCCACCCCCTTTCCCTCACAGCAAGAAATAACATGGCACTAATGGAAACAGCATATGGGGGCCAGAAAGTTGGGGTTGTTGCATGATTTCAGGCCAGAAAAGAGGTTCAGAAGGTTAAGCTGGCCTTGCAGAGGTTTGGTAAAGATTAGAAATAATACACATAAAGTGAATGCCCAGAAAAGGCACTTGATAAATGACTGTCATTATTATTATGCCTAAAGCTTAGTCAGTCTTTAATGTCCAGCTCAATACCATAAAAAGCACTGTTTTTTCTCTCTCTTATAGTCACCAGAGTATTGCCTATCATTTCTACAAAGCTCTCTCAATTAAGGAGCCTGTCTTATATATCCTCATATCCCAGAATGTCTTGCATCTGCCATACAAACAGTGAGCTTTTAATAAATGTTGGGTGAACAAAGACATTAATAAAAACTCAAAGAATTAAATTACTGTTAAGTATCTTTTATTGCACTTGATTACTTTGAAGCATATATTTAAAGAATTTCCTTTAAAATGAAGTTTTTTATCTGGATTTCTTAGGGAATAAGTCATTCTGGGTAAGAGAGTGTTCTAGGAGCTCACTGTTGAATGAACTTTCCAAAATGTTTATTTTTTAATGGACAACTTTTTAAAACACTCTCTAGCATTCTTCAAAAGAGCTCCGAACAACTAAAATGACTTCTGTACTGGTCACCCCAGTCTCCATTCCATACCCAGCCCCAGGAGGAGTGAGCTCTGGTTGCAGGCACCAGGCAGATGTGGCACATGGGACTTTCCTCTCCTGCATTCGCACTGTTACCTGAGCCACTTGGCTGGTAAAAGACAGTCCTTACATTTATTTGAATGAGTGGTAAACTTAAGATCCTCAGGTGTTTATAAAATTACTAGAGGCCCAGTGCACAAAAATTTGTGCACTCGGGGGAAGGGGGGGTCCCTCAGACTGGCCTGTGCCCTCTTGCAGTCTGGGACCCCTTGGGAGATAACGACCTGCTGGCTTAGGCCTGCTCCTGGGTGGCAGAGGGCAGGCCCAATCCCTAGGTGCAGCCCCTGGTTGGGCTCAGAGGAGGGCCGATTGGGGAGTTGGGGCGCCTTCCCCTGTCATGCACAGAGCAGGGCAGATTGGGAGATTGCGATGCCACCCTCAGTCACGCTCAGGGTAGGGCCGATTGGGGGGTTGGGGCACCGCCCCCTGTCACACTCAAGGCAGGGTTGATGGGGAGGTTGCGGCGCCACCCCGTCTTGCACAGAGCAGGGCCGATCAGGGGGTTGAGGAGCACCCCCCTGTCACTCACAGAGTAGTGCCGATAGGGGAGTTGGGGCACCACCCCCTGTCACACTCAGGGCAGGGTGGATCAGGGGGTTGGGGCACCGCCCTCTATCACCCACAGAGCAGGGCCGATCAGGGGGTTGGGGTGCCGACACAGAGCAGGGCCCGTGGGGGGAGGGCGGGTTAGGGCGCCGCACCCTGTCACACCCAGAGCTGCAGGGCGATCAGGGGGTTTGGGCGCTGCCCCCTGTCACGCTGATCCTGGTGCCAGGAGGCCTCGCGGCTCCGCTGATCCCAGTGCTGGGAGGCATATTACCGTTTTACTATATAGAATAGAGGCCTGGTGCATGGGTGGGGCTGGCTGGTTTGCCCTGAAGGGTGTCCTGGATCAGCGTGGGGGTCCCCATTGGGGTGCCTTGCCAGCCTGGGTGAGGGGATGATGGCTGTTTGCAGCTGGTCACACACCCTTCAGGGTGAGGGTCCCCACTGGGGTGCCTGGCCAGTCTGGCTGAGGGGCTGAGGGCTGTTTTCAGGCTGGGACTGAAGCTCCCAACTGTTCCTTTTTTTCTTTTTTTTTCTTTTTTTATTCTGGGCCAGCTTTAGCTCTGAGGCCTCGGCTGCTGAAAACAGGTTTCTGGCCTTTGATTACCGTCTGTATTTGATACAATGTTGCGGTCCGGCTGGCTGAAGCTCCGCTGAGTAAAGCAGGTTTCTGGGTTTTTTTAGCTTCTTTATTCGCAACATAGTTGCTTAGAGTTGTAGCTGAGAGGCCGGCAAGTCAGGCAGGGAACGTTGGAGTCCTCCGTCACTGAAGCAAGCAAGCCTCCCTGTTCGCATCAGCTGCCTGGCTGCCGGCCGCCATCTTGGCTGCCAGTTAATTTGCATATCTCGGCCCTACTCTGTGAGTTACAGGGGGATTAGCCAATGGGAAGGGTAGCGGAGTGACACTAATTACCATGTTTCTCTTTTATTAGTGTAGATTAGGGTTTTCAGAATTTTGTTGGCATCATGCTGAATGGGTGAGCTTGTCAAAGAACCTATCAACAGATAACTAAAATGATGATATCATGAGAGTATTTTTAAGACCACTGACATTTACTGAACACTTATTAGGTTGTAGGCACTGAATTCAGTCAGCATCCTATCTAATAAAGAGGGAATATGCTAATTGACCCTCACACTGTCGCAAAGATGGTGGCACCCACAGCCAATAAAGAGGGAATATGCTAATTACTGCCCTGCCCTCAAAGATGGCGGTGCCCACAGCCAATAAGGAGGGAATATGCCAATTGACTGCTCCACCTTCAAAGATGGCAGCACCCAGTCCCCTCAGCCCCACCACATGCCTGCCTCCAGAGTTTCCTAATCCCCTCAGCCGCCCAGCTGCCCAGGGACAGCCTGAGGTGCAGGCAAGTCTTGGATGGCGGCTGCCCAGCCAATGCCCAAGGTGCAGGCAAGCCTCAGATGGGGGCTGCCCAGTCGCCCAGGGCCAGCCAGAGGGGCAGGTAAGCCTTGGATGTCAGTTGCCCAGTTGTCCAGAGATGGCCGAGGCTTGCGCTGCCAGCAGTGGCAGCTGCAGAGGTGTAATGGGGCATCGCCTTCCCTTGATCGCCAGGTCACCTTCAGCCTCTGAGGGCTCCTGGACTGTGAGAGGGGGCAGACTGGGCTGAGGGACGCCCCCTCCAGTGCATGAATTTTCATGCACCAGACCTCTAGTATTGTTATAATTATATCTATCTTCATAATAAACCTAAGAGTAGTGCTGTTTCACTTTTCATTTTACAGATGAAAAAGTGAAGCTCTGAGGGGTGAAGGGTCTGCCCTAGGCTGAACAGTTGCAGTCAGTGGTATAATCCAAATGAGAATACTCACACATCACCGTGCTGCTTCCCGTCTTTCAATCAGCATTCCCCAAAGTGGAATGATCTGCATAAGTGATTTTTAGAAAGATAACAAAGCTTGATCCTTTAAACATCAAAATAACGTACCTGAAATCTTTCCAACATGCATGGTTACATAGCCTTCATGTAATGCACAGAGTATATAGCATGATTGTTATATACTCTGATGTTGAGCTTTGGGAAACTCAGTGATGGCCTGAGCCTGCGGAGGGGAAGAGAGCCTAAGCGGGCCTTTGTTGAATTCCCCTCACCTATGGTTTGAGTCTGTCAAATGACAGTCACGGCCATTTGTAGAAAGCCTGCTCTCTGACTCCGTTTGGGTCGATGATGCAGTCCCTTGCTGAGTATGTCTTCTGACTTGAAGTTATTACTCTACCCGGTGATCTGTGGCTTCTGCTTCTTACCTTCCAAACTTCTTAGGCCAGAACTACGAGGATCAGAAAAAAGTATATAGAATGCCTGATGCAAAATCAAGCCACATGTTCTCCATACTTGATGAGAACAGGAATAAATCACCCTGTGAAACAAGGATAGTTTTACTGTTGCTGATGACTTCAGAGTACTTCTTTTTGTGGTTTGGTTGCTACTGCATAAGTAGAAGAGAGCAAATATCTAGGTGCTGTAATTATCATTAAAATATCCTATATAATAAAGAGGTAATATGCAAATTGACCATCACACCCTCACACAAGATGGCCGCCCCACATTGTCACAAGATGACTGTGCCCATGTCGTCACAAGGTGGCCACCACAAGATGGCCAGCAGGGGAGGGCAGTTATGGGCAATCAGGCCAGCAGGAAAATGCAGTTAGGGACGACCAGGCCAGCAGGGGAGGGCAACTGGGGGTGACCGAGCTGGTAGGAGAGGGCAGTTAGGGGCAACCAGGCTGGCAGGGGCGGGCAGTTAGGGGCGACCAGGCTGGCAGGGGAGGACAGTTGGGGGTGACCAGACCGGCAAGGGAGCAGTTAGGCATCAATCAGGCCAGCAGGGGAGTGGTTAGGGGGTGATCAGGTTGGCAGGCAGAAGCGGTTAGGGGCAATCAGGCAGGCAGGCAGGGGAGCAGTTGGGAGCCAGTAATCCTGGATTGTGAGAGGGATGTCCGACTGCCGGTTTAGGCCCGATCCCTGTGAGATAAGGCCTAAACCGGCAGTCGGACATCCCCCGAGGGGTCCCAGATTGGAGAGGGTGTAGGCTGGGCTGAGGGACATCCCCCCAAATGCATGCATTTCGTGCACCGGGCCTCTAGCAAACAATAATTTCATTAAAAATAAATCTTGATTAAGCAAGATTTGGTCTATATAACTTCAGACAAAAAAAGGGATTGCATATATATGCTGAACTCAAAAGTCTCTTCCTGTAATTAGGCTAGCAACAGCAAGATGGTCACAGTATAATGCAGTATGAAAGGTTTGCATTATATATAAAGGCGATTTCTTCCCAATGAGTGGTGCTCAACACTGAAATGATTTACCAAAAGCTTTTTTTTTTTTTTAGCACAGTGACCCTATAAGAAAATTTTAATGACATTTAAAGAAAACATGATTTTGCATTCATTTTTAAGAGCCAAAATAATTATTAGCAAATATGGGTATGTTTAAATTTGTAAAAGTGAAGCAACACTTTTATTCTTTGACTTCAGGCCTAGATTAATATTTAAGAAGACAGTACCCACTTTATTATTTCAAAAAAAAAAAAAAACATAGACAGTCCTTTCACAAATATGTCTAATACTAATACATTCTCAAAATATCTGAGAAATACGGCCACATGTGGTAAGAAGATTAAGGTGTTTTCTGGCAACAATCCCAAAAGCAGAACTTTACTGTAAAAACAAAAAAAAATTGGTGGGGGAGCCACGGGGGCCGCCTTCTGTCCTATCCATCCACAATTTCTCAAACTGCAGACCTGCTGTTGTTTCTGACACATCTGCTTTGCAATGGAAAATCGTGTTTTCTTTCCTAAGAATTCTCCAAAAAGCCCTTAGGCTCCTCGTCTTGGTTTGCACAGCCTGAGAGTTTTCATTTAAAGTTTTCACACTGTTTTTAAAATTCTCCATTTTTGTTTCAAAAATAGTTAAGCAAAGTCCACAAACCTCTGTTTTTGGCTTCACATTTTAGCTACATGGAAAAGGTAGAGAGAAACGTGCAGAGAAATTCTTTAGATTTCAATAAATGAGATTACTCATAGTGACCAACATGGTTTTCCCTCCTTCCTCTGCTGTCAGGAATGAAGGAGGAAAGCAGCTATTTATTTAATCTCATCCCTATTCCTGGGATGTACAATCTACTATGAAATGAGGAAACCCACAGGTGAAATCTACTCCTTCTTACTCTGGGACACCTTCGATGATCCATATTGTGGGAAATAGGAATAGATGGTGAAATGATCACAGAAACATATGACATTCTCCCCCAATGATCTCAGCAAGGTTGACACTGATGTTCTCCATGGGGACTGAAGTGGAATAAACCCAGAGAAACTACAGATTTCTCAATCGGAAGCACACCAGCTTCATTGTGCTCAGAGTCCAAACTCCCACTCCTAAGGACATAGCATCCACTCACCCCTGCATTAAAAAATACATACATGGATAATACATTTGATCTTTTCTACATCAATTATGGGTAAATATAATGAACAAATTGAAACTTTTTTCATAATACAATGGGGCTGAGAAAGCAGAGAAGTGAGAAATATATACACGTATCAAGCCTTGACAACTTGAGCATTTATTTCTTGTCATCTTTTATGCAACAGAATGTTTTTTTGAAGCAGACATATCCATTTTGAAACTCCCTAGTCATGCCTCCCTGATGGAATTCTTTTAAAAGACATGATCACTGTATTTCTACATTCTTAGGTGGTCCAACTTGTTGGAAGTGGGGATAATCTAGTTATAATGGATTGGCCTTGCCCTATGAGACAGGTGTCATTTTAGAAACTCACTTGTAAGAGAAGAAAATTTGCATAAATGAGAGATAACTAGAAATAGAAAATGAATGGTCTGATACGTAAAATAGCAGTCTGATCTCACAGCTGTTTGTTTGAAGCAGTCTTCCTATTCTGCTTCTTTAGGTCCCTCTTCAATTTTACTATTAAAATTCTTCCCTAACATTTTTCATTCCTCTTCAGGTATCCTCTTCTTTCGAAATGCCAACCTTTAAAAGTCTACTGTCTGAAGCCTTGAGTCCTTTTATCCATAATGTTACCATGACAGGTCCCCTTTCATTCGATGCTTCTGTTGGTTCTCTTTTGTAAATCCCTGTCCTTCACTGGTCAGGGTCAAGTACCAGGGACCAGGAGACCAGACCCTCTCTTGGCAGGACCAGCAGGATAGAAAGGCTGCTAAGTATGTGGGTTCTGAAACAGGATAAAAGCAATTGACTTCTAGTTCTACCTTTACTTCTGTGTGACTGTAGGCACAGAGTTACTCACATTCTCTATGGCTGAGTCTCTTCAGCTATAAATGAAAATATCTTTCAGACTTGTTGGAAGATGAAAATGGCAAAATACATATACTGCACTTTCCAAGATTCAGGGCTAAAATAAGAATCAGCAAAGGGAGCTGTTAGGGTGAGCTCTACCTTCCAGAGATGACATAGTCAGAAAGCAATGTTCTGGTTAGATGCTCTGCTCTCGCGAGACTGGGACTTGCATAAGGGGCTGGATGTGGAACATCCCCTAGTTCTGCGAGGCCTTGCCTGGATGACGGTCACATGGCCTAAGGTAGGCTGCGGGACTGCTTCCTTTCCTCCTCATCACACACCCATCAGCACCACAGAGTTCTGTGTGAAATATGCTTTGTTGAAATGCACAGAATTTCCTTAATTGTCCATCTAATCTACATCATTTAGCACAATAGTTCTCCTTTGCAATGTGTCTGTTATTAGTCTCATCCCACCACGTTTTCAGATAATATGAATCTTCTGATAAGACACAGGCTGAATATTTGCATTCTTTCAAAATTCATTTGTTGAAATCCTAACCCCTAAAGTAATAATATTGGGAGATAGGGACTTTGGGAGGTGATTAGGTCATGAGAGTGGTGACCTCATAAATGGGATTAGCGCCCTTTTAAAAAAGACCCCGGAGTGGTCCCTCGATGCCTCCTTAAGTGAGAACACGGTGAGAAGATAAGTCATCGATGAACCAGGAAGAAGTCCTTCCCCAGAAAGCAAATCTACCGGAGCCTTGATCTTGGACTCCCTAGCCTCCAGAACTATAAGAAATACATTTCTGTTGTTTACTAGCCACCCAGTCTACAATACTCTGTGGTAGCAGCTCAAACAGGCTGAGATATGGTATTAATGTGGCAAATGGGCTTTGTTAATCACCTGGCAAGTCTGGATGCCTTCAGTACTGAAGAAGCTGGTGCATAGAGCCAGCAGCAAAAAGAAGCTTGTTCCATGAAAGGGCCCCAATCAGGAAGATCTAAAATGATAGCTTGTTGAAATGTTCCCTCGTCACCCAAGCTCGCAGCTAGTACAACTGCATGAGAAAGGGTCTGGATGTTCATTATCTTCCGTTAGGTAAACATGGCTCATGTATGCCCTACAGTAGGACATGATGTTTACCTTCCTTTACTGTGATTTATACTTTCTTCCAAAAGTGGCTTCCACATTTCCTTACATTCTTTTTTTAAAAATATATATTTTTACTGATTCCAGATTGAAAGGGAAAGGGCGAGAGAGATAGAAACATCAATGATGAGAGAGAATCATTGATCAGCTGCCTCCTGCACGCCCTACACCGGGAATCGAGCCCGCAACCTGGGCATGTGCTCTGACCAGGAATCAAACCATGGCCTCCTGCTTCATAGGTCGATGCTCAACCACTGAGCCACACCAGCTGAGCCATTTCTTTACACTCTTAAAAGGAATGTACGGGCTGCCATTTGCTCTCTCGTGATACAATCACAGTCATCCTTCGATGTTCGAGCTGTGCCACTGGGGACAAATGCCGGCAGGGGACCCTCCATGTGAGAGCTGCCTGCCCTGCCCGGAAGGGCTCCAGGCTGCTACGCTTTTTCACTTCTCATATTTTTTGGATAGTTTATCTCTCTCCTCCCTTGTTGTCAAGCTGTCAGTCAGCTGTCACTTTTTACTGCTGTCATGAGCCTGCCTTTATCACACCCCCAATTGGATGCTGCTAATCTGTTGTCAGCTGAGCAATAAGACAATTGGGAGCTGAAATTGAATTTGCAATCAGTGGGGTGAGAGCACTGGAGGGAGATTTTGAGTTACGGGTTCTAGTTCCTGCTTGTCTTTATCTAGCTATGTGATTACCAGGAGACACTTACCTTCTCTGGGCCTCAGTGCCTTCATCCATAAAAGGAGGAGGAGAATGTGTGTGTGTGTGTGTGTGTGTGTGTGTGTGTGTGTGTGTGTGTGTGTAAAAGAGAAAGACACACAGATACACAGAAAGAGAAAGAGGTCTTATCCGGACTTGAATCCTAAGTTTGTGTGGCTACCAGAAAGAACGTATGAAACTTTCCTGTGAGTTAACAGAATTCAGGGTAGGGTACCACTGACACTTAAATTGAAAAATTCAAGGACACATTTTAGTCATCACTTTAGTCAATCTCATTCCTCTGCTTTCCCTACTGACTATCATCTTAAAATACTCTTCCCTTTGTTCCACAAGATAATTCTCTCATTGTTGACCTTCTGACCCCTTTATCTTCTTTTCTCATTTCAGTCCTTGGTTCTTCCTCTACCAACCCTTTAAGTATTAAGAGTGCCAAAGGCCAGTCCAAATTTAAAGGGCAGGGCAATAATAAGAAGCCAACAACAAGTCTGAAAAGCAGCAACCTATGTGTCCCAGAAACCAAATGAAGGATGTGTCATAGTATGTCAATTACTGTGATCCGTCAAGTAAAATGAGGACTGAGAGGTGACCACAGGATGCAGAGACATGGAAGTCACAGGTGACCTGACAGGACAAAAACCGTTGCAGTGAAGTGGCTTTAAGAGAGAACAGTGGGAATGAAATTAGCAACAACAAATATTAACAAGTCTTGTAAGAAGTTTTGGTCCTGAGAGAAAGAAGGAAATGAAGCAGTAGTGGAAGGGAGAGGTGGAATCAAGAGAGAATTTTTTCAAAAGCTGTAAAACCTAACAGCATTTTTGTATGCTAATAGGAATGATCCAGAAGAAAGGAAAAATGATGATGCAAAAGAGAGAAGAAAAACTTGTTAGAACAACAGTCCTTAGGTTTGGGAGAAGGATGGGCTCTGACAAAGAGTGGAGTGGAGGAAGGGCCTCAGACAGGAGCAAGGCCAGTTCACCCACAGGACTGGGTGTGAAGACGGAGACCTGGCCCCAGAGGCACACAACTACATAGACATGGTGGTAGCAGAGGACAGAATTCTCACCTGACTGCCTCTATTTTCTCAGTCATGATCTGAGGATGAAATTAGACACTTTACTATTAGATGTTTACAAAGGAAGGAAAATGCATGGTTAGTTATTTAAAAGAGGAGAATGTGGTATGCTTGCCAGGCAGATCAAGGTTCCATCTGAATTTAGGAGTCATGGGTTTAGAGTAGACCGGTAAGTATGGCAGGATGTCTTCTCCTTATTAAATACAAAGGAAAGGGGGCAAAAGATTTGAAAGTATATGCAAAAGAGTATTACAATAGAATATGAGAATTAGGCTGGGGAAGAAGGAGGGGAATTAGGGTAAGAGAAGAATGAAAGTGAGGGGTTGGCTCAACCAATGGGTGGCAGGTTCTCTGAAGGTCAAAAGACTGAGTCAGAGTGATAAAGAGAATAAATAAACTGATCTATTTATATGGCAGGGTAGTTTTCTCTTTTTTAAAAATACGTGTTTTTTGTTTTTTTTTAGAGAGAGAGGAAGGGATAAAAGCATCAGTGATGACAGAGAAACATCGATTGGCTGCCTCCTTCATGCCCCTTTCCAGGCATCAAGCCCGCCATCGGGGCATGTGTCCTGACTGGGAATTGAACCGATATCTCTGGGTTCCTGGGTTGACACTCAACCAGCCGGGCTCTCTTTTTTCTTTTTAGTACCTCTCTATTTTCATGTGCTCACTAATAAAGAGAGAAGAACACTGCCCTTTATATGCAGGTGACAATAAATGTGCTAGGTTATAAAAGAATGGGATGGGGTGTTAATAAGATGAATTCATCTCCATTGGGATGCTACTGTATGTCAGGCATTATGCTAGGCATTTGCCACACACTAATTCATTTAGTCACAACATCATACCTATGAGGTTATAAGGCAAAAATAATCATGAGCATTAAAGAACCTAAGCTCAGGGTCATTTCACTTATACTAGTACAGGTCACAGAGCTTGTAAGGCAGACTCAAATACACGTATGTGCAACTTTGGTGTTAAAGAGATTTCCCATCCAAAAATAAATTCATATAATGAAACATTTTCAAGTGAACATTCGTTCTGTATACTGTGTCCTGCTCTTTGACAATAAAGCAGTGGAGGGGGAGGAGGACATGAGGTCACAGCAGGTGCCACAAGCCAAATGTTACTGAATCCCTATGTGACAGACATGTTCTGTGTTTTAACAGTTATCCGTATTATAAAGCCTCACAGATTTTGCTGAAATATGGCGTTTTCCCTTGCCTGTTTGCTATCCATTATTATATATTATTATAGCACATTGTATTAATAATTTAATTGTACCTTCTTCTTTGTTTTTACTTAAACCCATTTTTGCCATGACCAAATAATATTTGTAAAGGGAGAAAGACATAAGCATTCAAAAACTGTGTTTGTATTTTAAAATCACATTGGCGACTTTGCCTTTGGAATTACTAAGTATTTTTCAACATCTCAACAAAATAATACTCTTTTAAGACTGGAGGCATTAGAATGATTGTCATTCATGCAAATAATCACTTACTTACACTATATGAGTTTGGGTTGGATAAAGCAAATTACCATTTGAAAATAACTCAAATAACACTCTGGGCTAAGACCTCGCTTATGAATGTTATCTTGGCCACAATGTTTCTTAACCTTCTTCCATTTAGCAAGATGTATTTATGGTAATACAGTATAAATTAATAAACTATTCAATTGCCACAGGTGTATTAAACACATAATGGTGGAGGGATATGTCATATGCAAATGAACTTAAAACAGTATTTATTTGGAATTCTATAGCAGTAATAATTAAGATGTGCTATGACCACCTATTTATCTAAAGATGTATATTTTGACTTTATATTATATGAAAAACATAAAAACATGTCAAAAATAAGGTTCATATTTTAAAAATATGATCTAAAGTATAAGCTGTGTTTGAGATAATCGTGGATCTAATGTATAACAACTATATTTTTCAAAAGTTGAAATTTATCAGACATAAGAAAATTGTATTTATACAAATACATATTATACATACATATATGTATGTATCTGAAAATCGATGGTTATCTTCGTTTCACTTAGCTTGATAGTATTCAAAACTGTAAATAAACCATTTATTGTTTTTGACAAATGACCAACATTGACAGGAAGCTTGGACAGTACAAAAAAATGGAATAAAAATTCATAGGGCCCCAACTTTAATCTAGTCTGTGACAATAACCAGCTGTGTGAGTTCAAGACAATCTCTGCCCCCTGGGCCTGCTCTCTGAACTCTGTAAAGTAAGGACTGGGCAAGGTGCTCTAACTGAAATTGTATGACTCACTCATTTGACTTGGTATTAGGCATATTTTTCTTCAATGAAATATTTACTAATAAGAAACTCAAATAAACCAGCATTGGGGTGTGGATGAGGACAACTGCCTCCATAGCAAAATCTGGACGAGCTCTGTAAGTCCAGAACACAGAGAGTACTGCCTGCAAAGCACGGATGGACATTAAATCGTTTCCTGCCTTCATTTCAAGGATGGGGAAGAGACAGCTGTCCCTGAACTCTTTTTAAGGACACAGTCAGTTACAAAACAGCAGCATCCCCAGCTAGTGTGAATCCCACTGAAGCAAACTTACTATTCACAAGGGAGAAATACTTCTGGTGGTAGTAAAAACAATTTTGCTAGGTTTAATCAAAAGTGAAAAGGAATTCTAAAATGTTCCCTTTGAGCCACATCATCCGTTGCTAATTCAGGGTGGGCCTAGCAACCAGGGTAATAAAAAATGTCCTTAGTAACTGAGAAAGAGAAATGGCAATTAAGCGCTTTTGTGACCCAACACAGAATACCCAACTCTCTATTAAGATAATATAAATAATAAAAAATGGAAGAAGGGAAAAGTGAAGAAAATAGCATGGAAAATGAAAGTAATCCAAGCAGCAAACTTTAGCACTGATTTACTTAGAACAGTTATTATTATACATATACATCAATGGATATAAGCTGAATGCAAAGGTTGAGAAATAGGCTTGACGATGACTTCTTTAACAAAACAACAAGGAAAGAACCAAAACAGTAAGTGTTAAAAGTCAAAACAGCTTGTTTTAGCAAACAAATAAATAAGATAAAAGAAAGGAAGATCTCAATATCAGAAGTAACCATTCAGTGATAGGTCGGACAAATGATTATTTAAAATCTTTGCAAATCACAGCATGGTGAAATGGAATTCGATTCTCTAATTAACCATGCTTATGCTGAGAAGATAAAATTGGCAAGAAGAACACCAATTGCTACACAGTTGGGAAATAATTTGACAAACAGAGTCAAACGTACTGACCTGCTCACATCAGGAAACCTGATGGGATAGTAAATAACTTGGCACTTGGGTCTGATGATGCTTTCCAGATCCTTGGGTCTGTGGTCAGGAATCAGCTTCATAAATTTCCCAATAGAAGTGAGAAACGACTCCATATTGAAAAGAGAGTTGAACACCACCACATCAGCCACCAGGCTGTAAAGGGAAAGGATAAATACAAATGATGAGCCCAACAGAGTTGACATTGCACCTTGGGTTTGAAAAAAAAAAAAAATACTCTGCACTTCCATAAGTAGTTATCAAAATGCCTCTAATAGATAAGTTCATTTTATTATATTATACTAGAGGCCCCATGCACGAAATTCGTGCAAGGGGCTTGGCCCTCGCAGCCCCAGCTGGCCCTTACGGCCCTGGCTTCGTCTGGAAGGTCATCTGGATGGTCATTCGGCTGTTTGGTCTAATTAGCATATTAGCTTTTTATTTATACAGGATCATGGGAAGTTAGGTTGTTGGTGTCAGGATGAAAGGCAGGAGAGGAATTAAATGATTTAATGCTTTCCTGTGAGGCTTCAAAGCCAATTATATTCTTCCACAATGTCAGGAACTTTCTATACTATCAACAGCAATAAGTACAGTAGGACCTTTTGCTTTGTGACCCAACCACCCATGTTGGTTTCTCTGTCAGTGATGGAGGTTGTTTTATATCATACTACTGAGAACAGAATGTCTGCCATATTTTTCACTACCTTCAAGGGGACTAATTGAGATAAAGCTGTTTCATAGTAGAGCATACCTTCAAAGTATGTGGTTGAAGTCTCTTTCTTGTTTTAACCCTTGCTTCAAGAAACTTTTTAAAGTTCTGGGCTATACAGGAGGGATCATATGGGGTCTCTACAAATAATTTCACCAAGATATTTGAAATAGTCAGAGAAGTAAAAGAAATTGGTAGAAATCATTACATAAAGGAACTCATTATAAAGAATCATAATACCATGGACTTTTCATAATTAAACAAAAGAAATGCAATATTGGCTACTGCTTTAGATGAAAAACTGTGCTCCTCCCCATAATAATATTTTTAAAAAACAAAAAGCAATCTGAAATACATAGCTATAAGGCAACGTGAAAACAAAGTCTGTGTGTCATAAATACATGAGCAATTTTCAGAATTTTCTATAACATATTCTTGGAAATCAATGAACACAAATGATAACCATGGGTGAGGGCAGGATAAAACATAAGTACAGGGTGAGGCAAAAGTATGTTTACAATTGTGAGTACACAAAACACAGAGTTTATATTCTTGTGTTATTGTATTATTTTCCATATGAACAACTGTGAACCCACTTTTGCCCCACCCTGTCTATAGTATAAATATGTACTATGTTCCCTTTATGCGTCAAAATACTGATTTCAGGGATCATTGTTTTGATTTTTTTTAAAATGGCCCTCTTTGCTTTAAGCAGGGGATTTTCAACTGGAGTGCCACAAGAATTTTTAAAACATGCAATATCTGACTATTTAGTTAGGGGCACTGGCCTCTTTTCCCTTAGATTGTCAATTACAAAATAACAGCAGCCAACACAGCAATAGCTGTCTGGTGTGATTGAATCAAAATTATACCTATTTTTTAATCATATTGGCATAAAATATATTTTTGGGTGTGCTGCAGAATTTTAGTAATTAGTTTTTGTGTGCCATGAGATAAAAAAGGTTGATAATTGCTGTTTTACCTAGTAAGCAATGAAACTGTGTCTCAGTGTCACCGGATCTCAATAAAATGAATACAAATGCTTTGATATAGGATCCAATAGAAGAAACAGTTTTATTTCACCTTTAAAATGATAGGTAAAAAAAAAAAAAAAGACTGAAAGAAGACATGCAAGTCCATAGGCTGCAAAACACAGATGAATAAGCAGAGCTTATAGAAGAGGAATACATACCATAGCACAGCCTCAGGTTAGTTTAATTCACATTTACTGAGGCAGCTAAAGTTCCTGTTATTAATACAGAGCGGAATAAAAAACCAACAAAAAGAATGTTGACCTGTCACCCCTATGCCTGCCTCACAAAACTGCTTTCCCATACAAGTTATTTATTTATTTTTTTTAGTTGTGACCTAGTGCCAATTTGGGGATAGGGGTGATTACAACATGGATAATACAAAAGAATGTCAGAGAAGTGCTGACACAACACCAAGCAATAAGGAAGCCAATATAATAATATAGCAAAAGTTGAAGGATGTTTTACAGCTAGTCTGTTTTCACCATATGTCACATATTGTAATAGCGACCCACAGGTCATCATATATAGTTGCGACATGTGTTCGTAAGTCAGAGGGTTAGTGAAACCTCTATTTAAGGTGAGTGCTTATGTCAGTCATCTCTAACGTCCTTAACTGCCACACGGCCAGGAAAGAAATCTCCCAGTGCCAACAAAAGCAGAAGTCAGCAAGAAAACTAGAGAAACATTTGAGGAAGCGGGAGTCATATGTTTCAAAGAGAATCTGAACAGGACTGCTTCCTGACACTCTTATTTTTCCTCTGGATAACTGTGAGCCATTTTTTTCTTATTAACAAGCCAACCAATGATCAAGTCCACTTCTTTCTCTCCAAGCATGTCTAACAGTTTACCCTCTTGAGAAGAGCAATGCTGAAAAATCATGTAGGAGTTTTTATAGTCTCATTGCTACAAGCAAAAACAATCTTTTATGGAAGAGAGAGATGAGGGGCAGTAAGCTAAATTTTTTTTTTCAAATATCCGTATACAACCCAACTACTTACAATCTTAACACCCAGTCTATGCTAAATTAAAGATCCAAGATAGTTTACAGAAATACTCTTTTTCATGCATTTCCTCCCTGATATGAGTGAGTGTAACTTCCATTAACTTTAAAGCCACCCATAAAGGGAAAAATGGGCTTAATTTTTTCCCCCAGTTATTTCTCAAGGGTAATAAACACACACTATCTGAGGAAAAGAATGATGCTAATTCAAGAAATCAAAAGAATATTACAAATGTTTTCCATATTGATAAAGCACAAAATGATTTTATTTTTGTTTTTAAAACATATTTCCCTTCTCTGTTTCAATATAAAAGAAAGTATTTTAATTTTATTATGAAATTTTAAAATGGTTGCTTTTTTATGAGACATTTGATGGGAAGCAGTTCCACTCTTTTGATAGCACTGCTACTTCACAATTGAAGCAGCTTGTAAAAATGATTGCAGAAAAGCATTTACAAAATGCTCAAAACACAGACGCAGCGCCATAGAGCTGCTTTTCTATGTCAACTAAACTATGGACTATACTTGCAAGAGTTGAGAGTCTCTTTAAACACATCAACAATCCCAATTGCTAATAACTGTTTAAAAAGGTGAGTAAAAATTAGCCATTCACGGCCAAACTTAGTCAATTCGATTGTTGCAGTTGTGTGAATAGGAGGCAATAGCCAAGCCGTTTCAGGGTTGTTATTAACTTCTTTCATTAAGTAAGCTTCAGGAGATACACTTTGTTGAAGTAACAAGAGAGAAGGACCATCACCTTTGAAATGTCATGGTATTTTAAGGCAGTGCAATTTCAGAAGACTCAATGAGGGGGCGAAAAATACCAACAACTACCTAAAGATTCATTTTTCATAGTTTTCTCTTACAAATTATATAAAAGCAAACAAACAAACAAACAAACCTCCTTGCTCCATTATGTCTTATTTTTTGTTTACTCCTCTGAAAATTTCTATTTTGATTTTAGCTGGATTCACTGAAAGTGGTTGGCAAAAGAGCAGACTGACTGCCCTTTCCTGAAAGCATGTCTCAAACAGCAGATGAGAGAATCAGGGGTGAGGAAGATCCCTGTGAACCCGTTGATTCTATTGTGAATGTTGTAGAAAGCAGATAATTAGTTCAACGTATTAGATTTTATATACATTTACATATGTATATATGTATTTTATAAAAGGATTAGCTGTGATCCTATACATATAGTGCAGAGGCACAAGTAATCACTACCATGGAAGGTATGTTTAAATAAACACTTGTACCTACCTTAAGGTGTTTTAAAATAAGGGTACATTAGGTCTCCAGATTTAAAAGCTAAACATCTACCAAGATAGAAGTAGCAAAGGACTAAATATCATGATACAGTTGATACCTACCATGAGAGAATTTGGTTGTATCCATACTGGAAATCCCTCTCCTGACATTTCTTGACAGGATAGACCAATTGGTTCTCGTGGAAGTAGAGAATCTTTTTCAGCTTCCCAAGGTCAGGCCGAAGGGCAGCCAGTTCAGTCAGGTTAAGCACTGAGCTTGCAAAGAGGGTCCTAGGAAATAAGGAAATGAGGGTTCACTGTCCAGAGCATGCTTGATGGGTGTCATCCTTTGCCCTTCTTCCCCCTCCCCACATCCCACCCCCAGAGAAACACGTGCCCTACAGGGACACATCAACAGTTAAGAATTAATACCATGTAGCAGCATTCCAAGTCTTGATCTCTGAAAAAAGCAGCTGCTAAGAACTATAAAAGCTCCAAATCTCATTGGTCTTCTCAGCTCAGTTACTGAGAGATGCAAAAAAAAAAAAAAAAAAAAAAAAAGCTGGATGGGTTTTATTGAAAAAGGCAAGAAAAGCTCTATCTGAAGGACAAATGGAACAAAGATAAGGCTGACTGGGGAATACTTGGCTTGCCAGTTTCATTACACTTTACTTCTTTATGCAACCAACTACTGAAATTCAATATACAAGCAGAGATGGCACATGCTCATGTTATGACATAAACCCTTTTGATTTATGCAATAGACTTATCTAGTGTGGTCTTTTTCTCTTGGTATGTTTTCTCACCATGCCTCCCCCCCTTCTTTTAACGATTCTGCAATATTTCTGGGTGGGTGGGGGGTTCTAATCTTTTTTCTCTGCTACTGGACTACTAGTGGCACCAGATATACAATTTGTAAAACCCCTTATAGATCACATAGATATTTAAAAAATGAAGAAAGGCTGATTGATTCCCTTTCTTTGGGGGAGGGGAGGAAACTGAAAGCTTACCTACCATGTTTATAGAGGAAAGTGTCTATCAACTCACTCCTTCCACAAACACTTACTAAATGCCTACTACGTGCCAGGGTCTAGCCAGGAAGAACTGAAAAGATGGACAAGGCTGCCCACTGCAATGAATGCTGCCTGTCATAGTGACGTACACAAAGTACTGAAGTTACAAACAGGAAGGAGAGGGAACTGTCTGGGACAATCTGAAAATGTTTCACTAACGAGGTATCTACCACGTATGGACACAGGAGGTGCAAATTACAGTCCCTGAGCAGCCAAGTACATTTGGATGGCACAATTTTGATGGAATGCCACCTTTATAACATAATGCATCACCATTTGACCCTTGCAGCTTTAATTCCCAGTCTAAAAAATGAGGTTCGGGAAGGTTATGAGTGTTCCTGGAATCACACTGTTGGAAAGTGGCAAAGCAGGGCTCCCGGTCTCTCAGCCCCAAGTGCTTTCCATTACGCCAGGGACATGAATCGGTCATGGGCGAGTTACATTGCAAATGCATTTTTCTGTCCTTAATAAATACAAAATATCATCCTTGTTATTACCATGATTACAACTCCTATAAATCCGCCCTGGCTGACAAGCCAAATGGCTAACTTCAGGTGTTTATATGATCTGCAGCACTAGCCTTTCACATAAGAAGAGTGATTACATAATAAGTGCATGTATCATAAATAGGAATTCAAGTGTCTTCTTCATGGGCTACAAAAGGCACATCTGATCAAAAAGCAGTGATCTCAATTTTACACCCACATTGCTATATTAATGTCATGGTTTGTTGCTCTAAAGTAAAAAAAAAAATTAAAAATCTTACAAAGGAGGTACACTATTTTTTAAATTGTCTCCGCGTACCTAACTAAAGCAAAGAGAAAAACTATGGCCAGAAAATGCCCTTTTTTCACCAAAAATATTCCCACCACCACTTTGTACAAGTCTTTCAAGAACTAAAATTGAAAATTCTGAAATATAAAGGTATTTGCTTACCTACAAATCTTATCCTTAGTAGAGAGAACAATAAAACATTAATCTCAATCAATATTTTCCTTAAAAGAAACTAGATGGCCACTTGTGGGTCTACTTATTGGAAAATTCTCCCCCTTTCCCTGTATCCCCACTCCCAGCCCCAAAATACAAACCCATTCTTAATCATTAAGACCTGAGTAAGTTCAACATTTTTCACACACAAGGTAGAAAAATTCATTAAATGTGTTCCCCTTATTAATTGTTAATCACAAAGAAAAAAATGGTACCTTTAAAATGGAGAAATTTGGTAGACATGAATTTATCCAAGTGATCAAACTAAATATGACCTAGTGGGACAAATTCATATCTTGTATTTCCCAATACAATATCCTGAGAAAGATTCAAATCACCAATGAGAAAGATACAAATCTGCCAGAAAAGCCTGATCTGAATTTGGTCATGAGGAAACGGACACATATCTTGCAAAATAACTGGGTTGGATCTCCAAGAAGGTCAATGTCATTAAAGAAAAAAATATATATATAGATTAAAGGAAAATAAAGAAACCCCAAAGCAAAATGCCACTCTGATACTGGGTAGGGAAAAAGCAGCTATAAAGGAATTATGTGGACAACAGGGAGATTCTGAATATGGGCTGAATATAAGATTGTAAATTTTCATCAGGCTTAAATTTCTTAAGTTTAATAATTTTAATGGGTTTATATAGGATATTATCTTTCTTTTTAGGATGACTGTTGAATTGTTTATGTGTGAAGTTACATGATGTCTGCAACTAATTCTTAAATTGTCCAGTCAAAAGGCTACTAATAATAAATATTCATATGTATATATTTACATAGAGAAATAAAAAATGTGCAAATATTAACAATTAAGTGATTGGCATATTGTAATTCATTGATCTAGTCTTGCAAATTTTTGTTAAGTTATACATTATAAAACTACAATTTTGAGGAATATGCACAAAATGGCTTTAAGTAGAAGGGAAAACTATGCTACATGCCATAAGCAATAAATCCATCATATATGCACTTTTAGTCATAATCCAACTGTTAATTTCCTACATGAGAATTATCCTCAGGGTGGACCTGAGAAATCAGTAGAAAATGTTTAACCAAGGTGAATCCTACTCCTACCACACCCCTCCTCTTCTCATCCTACGAGCTGATCACTGCCTTCCAAGTCAAACTCCCAAATGAAACAATGCAATACATTCAGAAATGAAATGGCAATGATTTTCAAAATATTAACCACACCAACACTTCCTGTAGTTTCTTCAGTCATTAATAGGAAATTCATTATATTTTTATTGCTGATCTTGAAATAGTCCTCATGCTCCTAATTTGTAGAAATAGCTCTATCATTATTAAAACAGGTCTCTGCTTTTTCACTTGTAAAGGGTAGTTAAATTGGCCAATAAGCAACTCCTCAAATATTCAGCTCGATGATTCCCCAAAATAAGCAATGAAGAGGCCCTCAAAAGGAATGCAGGTGTGACTTATAGGCAATTTTCACTTTGCTTCCTTCCATCAATTAAAAAACAAAGTTTACAATCATACAATGAGTGACATCATTCCATCAGCAGCTAATCCCTTGGCTCCCCACATTCCTCTTGCCTCAGGTATTATTTAAGCAATAAATCCTAGCAAGGTGAGCTTTAGCATCCCACACTGCGAGTCTGGCAGGAAAGGGCACAAGGTGATAGGGAACACCAGTAGGAACAAGATAATTCCTGACAGCTGCTGCTTGAGCACAAGTTAAATTGAACAGTTTATCTCAGCGTGAAGATGTTATAAGGTTTTATGTTTAATATTTTTAAATTAACATAAAACCCAGAGAAAGCAGTTGGGCAATCTTTCACAAACATGACATACTACAATCACTGCATAAGCTGGATTAGTACTTATTACCACGCGACTACAGAATTAAGCTGTTTTTAGACCACCAAAGAGCTTTAAATTGCAACTTTTGTCTCTGTAAGAGAAACCTATATTTAAAATGTCTGCTAAATTCAAATTAGCGGCTACATCATTAAGTTACCATCTCATGAAAAGTATAAGTAAGCCACTATTAGAATCCAAAAGGCTCAGGCTGCCGGCACGTTAGCACCTTTCAATGTATTTGGGATTGTGTCCCTACACATGGTTCGATTGTTCTCAGTGCCCATTATATCTGCCATCTGAGTCATATTTGCTTGAGAAATACAAAATCATTCAACGCAGTGAAATTCAACATTCGAGGTTTTATCCTTTTCTTGAATAAACTGGTTGCTTGCCTTTCACCCTGCTGCCTTACTATGTAAAAAGAGATGCTGAGGTACATTTAAGCAATGTAGGAGTGAGGACACTATTATCAGGGTGCACAATTCTGTATCTTAAAGGAAATGGAAAAACAACGAAAGGAGAAACAGAGACAGGCATTCAGTATTCAACCACCACGACACATAATCTAGTCATACTCCCTCATTCCTCATTCCTGCCCCATGAAATCTTTTCAACAGCTGCCCTACCCACTCACCCCCAACCACTTAAAACAAATCAGGATATATTACACAGGTTGACACAGATACCGGTTTGGGTTGTCACTCATACTGAATGATTCATTGTAGGGCTCCGTAGGCCCTGGCCAAAAGAGTCAATTCCGTTCTTCCAGCTGTGTGGCTTCACTCAATGCCTTGTCTAGATTCACGTTGCTCAGCCTCATTCCCAAAGTCTTTGTTCTTTTCTGATTCCTGTCCCTTGATATCCCCTCTCCAGGACTGTAGACCCTGTACTTGCTGTGATGTAGCATTTTCTACGATGATGGAAATGTTCTATACCTGTACTCTCTAATATAGTAGCGACTAGCTACATATGGCTATCCAGCACTTGAAATGTAGCGAGTGCAACCAAGGAACTGAACTTTAAATTTAATTTAATTTAATTAACTTAAGTATAAACTAAATAGCCATACAGTAATGCCTGCTGTGTAGGAAAGCACAGCTCTGAATGGACCAGCTTGACTTAACCTAACACTCCACCCATGGCACCTGAATGCATTTCCTCACTTAATTGATCTGCTTGTACAGATCCTTGACTGGATTCTAGTAATCTAACTGTGAAGTTCCTCCTGGCCAGGCTCTCCAATTCTGGAATGACACTATTTCCTTCTGATAATTAGAAAACACATATTCATTGCAGAAATGTTTTAAGTACAAAAAATATATATAAATTAAAGAAATATCACCCACAACCACCCCAAAAAGAGATAGCCACTATTTGCATTCCAGCAATCATTTAGCCAATTGTATGTTGAGAATCATCATTTGCAAGATACTAGACTAAATGATAGACATAAAATAGGAAACAACGTAGCTAAGGCAAGATGAAAATTGACAGGTTGAGGAACTCAAGACCCAGGAGGCTGGAGCAATTCATTCAATAAGAAAATGGCCAGAGAAAAGCCTGAGGAAATCAATGGGCCTCTGGAAGACATGAACATAACTGTGGATTTTATGTTAACAACAATAGGTACAAACTGAAGGATTTAAGCAGGGAAAATACAAAAGTATATATGTATCTCGAGTGCATTTACTCTTGTTCCTTTTATTTTCTAATTACATATATATATATATATATATATATATATATATATATAAATACATTGTTAGATAGGGATTTTTTGCTAGTAACACTTAACACAACATGTTGTTCTACTATTTTAAAAATTATTCTTAAAACATATGATTTTAATATATTTAATAATGTGATATGATAACACCCCTAAGGCATGATTTTTATATTCATATACATAAAGCTTTACATTTTTGATTGCATAATCTCTTATATTTCTATTAAGTTTATGTATTTCATAAGTTTTTTTATTGCTTTTTAACATCAGAAAATTTTACTTACTATCAATGAAAAACAGATCGTGAGGAATCAGTTTGGAAGAAGGAAGATCAGGAAGGAGAGGAGAAAGGAGGGTGGCTGGGCTAAGATGTCAGACTGGAGGTGAGGAGCAGTGGCCTGGCTGGGTTTGCGGATAGCACCATCAGGTTTGCTGATGAACTAGACATAAAGAGGGAAGAATGGAGTACTAGCTTTTCCTTTGCGTTATCACCTCCAATGTTGGTAAATCGTGATTCAATATAACAGCAGTTCAATAAAACATACAGGCCTACATGAAAATCACTCCCAAACATTTCAAAAGCCTTTGGCTTAAATATTCTTTTGTAATTTGTAAAACCTGTGTAGAAAGATAACTGAGTTCTAATATTCATTAATCATTGATACACAAATTTCATTTTCAGCCAGCATGCTTCAGTTGCCAGCTCCTTCATCTTAATTAGAACACCTTTACTACACGTTTAAATGCTATGGATTTTCAAAAACCTTCAAGAACACTGCATAACAAAATGTTTCCATTTGCTAAGACAACTAAGAATACAAGATTAAAATCCTATCTAAAAGGAAAGGAAATGTAGTCATTTCATTTCCTACCTTCTTGTGATGAGTAATTTACAGGCTGCTTAGAAAAGAGTACCCCAGTTCCCAAAAGCTGTCCCGTGGTGTGCTGGCCAGGAGGGCATCATGTAAAGAACACTTGCACAGGAGGCACGGGATCCAGGTCTGCAGGAGGACCTGCCACTGAGCCACATCTACACCTGGCTTCTTAACACCTGTGCGCTCCGCAGGCACCGGCGCGCTGGCTTCTCTGCGGAGGCTTAAGGAGACAAATTACACGGTACCTGCTGGAACTTTGTCACTAAAGGCGTCACTGAAACTTAGGCATCTCAACTACTCCAGCAACCTCTCAAGTCTTTTCATTCTTGGTTTCTGGCATAATGCCTAATCCATAAAAGACACTCAATAATTACGTTTGGAACAACAAAGGATGAAACGGGAAGGAAGGTTGGGCATAAGTATTGAAAAAAGAAATCTCTAAACAAACGGAAATTGTTACTGTGTGCACAAACATTTTTTATGTATTTTGAAACTAGAACTCATTATTTTTTTAATATATTTTTATTGATTTCAGAGAGGAAGGGAGAGGGAAGGAGAGATAGAAACATCAAGCTGAGAGAGAATCATCATCCATCAGCTGCCTCCTGCATGCCCCCTACTGGGGATGGAGCCCCCTACCCAGGCATGTGCCCTGACTAGGAATCGAGTTGTGACCTCCTGGTTCATAGGTCGATACTCAACCGCTGAGCCGCGCCAGCCTGGCAGAACTCATTGTTAAGAGTATTCTTAAACACACAAAGTATTATGAACTGCTCAGAACATTTATACATAAACCTGTTTTAGACATTCTACCAATAAGTCAACAAATCAAAATACTGTCAGATCTCTTGACTTGACAATATAAGAAGTACAAGATATCATCCCTTTTGGAGACGAGCTGACAATATAATTGGTAAAGTAAGCCAAAAATACCGGAAACACTGAATAACAATAAGAAGATAAGTACCTTCTGTCCTGTACAAGCAGAGTCACCAAGCAGCACAGCTGACTGGGAATTCAGGGAGAAGCACTAAACGCTATGGTTTAGTTGGAAGACAAAAGAGAGAGTGAGGAAAACCAAGAAGCCTCAAGATTTTGGGGGGCAGCAGAAGCCTGAGTCCTGAGTCCTTGGGTCTTGAAGCGTCAGTACGATTTAAATAAGTCCGGGAAGAAGGGACAGTTTGCTAAAGTTTAGCAAAAAGATAAGTGATCAGATAAAATTGTTAACGTGGTCTTCCATCAGACCCAGAGGTGCCCAAATGCAGGGTGGGAAGTTTGTAAAAGTCTGTGCTTTGTCTGTTAGCATATGGGGGTGCAATGCACATTTATTATTGTATGAACAATGCCTTATTTCTTATTATCTTAACTGAGTTGTGACTGCTCGCTGGCTAAGAAAAGTGATAGTAAATTGAAATAATGAGAGTCAAATAAAATACCACCATCATTACCACTTTCAACATAAGGAAGGTTGCCCTGTACATATCCAAATACAGATAATACCAGTTCATTTAAAACCATGGCTCTCCATCATCACTTTGTGATAATGAAATCCTGAAGTCACCATAATGTGATAGTATTCTGAAGGAAGAGAGGGAACTGTGTCCCGTGCAAGTTTTTGAAATATATATCATTTCATTTAATCATCACCCTAAGAGATGTGTCTTATTATCCCCATCTTACCAGTTCACTAAAGCACAAGAGGTCTGGTTAGATGCTAAGACAAGCAGTTTCTATGAGGCAGAGATGAGTTTCAAAACCAAGTTGATCTAGCCCCAAAGTCTCTGCTTTTTTCAGTTATTCCACACTGATTTGGAATAATCTAAGATTAGAATGTGACTCAATGTTTCCTATAAACTGTACTTCTTAGTACAGTCTGTGTTTGAGAAATAAAAGAATAGAAATGGTACATAGAAGAACTGTACTCACCTGAACAGTTTCATTGCACCCTTCATTCATCACATATTTACTGAGTGATTGCACCATTAGACAAATTGTGGAAAGGTGACATCCATCAAGGAGGAGCCCCTGAAGAGAGGTAACCTAGGCAGCATCCCAGGTCACAGGAAGGAGTCAGCCTACTGACGTAACAAGGATGCAGGTCATCAGGGCAGAGGGACAGAGAGAAGTGGGGCTGATGGGAAGAGCAATGACTTGATTCTGGGAGGGAGAGGGTGAGCATGACTCAAAGGTTCCCGACTTGCGTAATCGCAGTTAGTGGTAACATTCCTTCACAGAGAGCGGAAAACAAACCAGGTTGGAGTAGAGGGAAAAAAGAGAGACAGTTTTCACAAATGCTAAATATAAGTACAGTGCCCCCTAGGTAACTGAAGATAACAGACAATAGACTAAAGAAGAAATTGCATTAGAGATTTTTTTAAGGAAGGTCTTTTTATTTTACTTTTTTAAATCTCCACCAGAGGATATGTTTTTATTGATTTTTAGAGAGAGAGGGAGAGAAAGAGAGAGAGAGAGAGAGAGAGAGAGAGAGAGAGAGAGAGAGAGAGAGAGACATTGATGTGAGAGAGAAACATCAAGATAGGTTGTGCACCCTGACTAGGAATCAAATCCGCAACATTTTGGTATACGGATGAAAACTCCCACTGGGTCAGGACTATTAGAGATTTTATTCAACTAATGTGTCAGATAAAAATGTTGGTTCTGGTGTGTTATGTAATTTTATATATCTGTTTAACATGTTTCTCCAATATTTTATGTATTATCTTGTTTTTCCCCATTAAAGTATATATTCGTTGATGAGATATATTAGATCTGCTATTGGTTTCTTTAGTATCTGGTAGTTTCCTTATTATGACAGTCCCCACTCTGGATTTAAGTTTTCTTAGAATGAGTCCTATAGCTTCCTTGTTCATTTTCCTATCCCAGGTGCTCAATAAACATATAGATGAATGAATGAATCAATCAATCAATCAATCAGTCAGTCAATCATTCATTCCCTCAGTGACACTGAGAAAATAAAACTGGTGAATCTCTGTTTATAATAAAATGTTCAATATGATATTTACTTCTACCATTAAAATATAAGTTGGATAGCATCTCATGTCCCCCTCCCCCCCCAAAAGAATGCACTTACCTTCTTATCTGAGCACACAAGACAATTCTAAGGAATGTTATTTGATGTTGTTTTGTTTAAGCCCATTACTTTTTCCTTATGATCCCTAATAATATGTCCGGCACTATTTTCTGCTTCACAGTCCGAACATATCAAGTACTTAAGCTATCGCCCAAAGAAAAGGAACTCCTGGGGAAAGGTGGTGTCAACCTGGTACAGGGATCAGGAATACACAATGTCATGATAATGATTTCTGTCATCTTCAGGGATTCATGATCATCAGCCTTGAAGGAGTAAGTGAATTAACATGCAAAAGGCATCTAACTTGCTGAGTGTGCTGGGAACACTTCATATGGTGTTTTATCTCCATAAACTAATATAATTAGTATGTGAAATATTTATCATTCACCTCATGATTAATCTATCATAGAAGACTATTTCTTAACAGCAGCATATCATTTTACATTGGAATGTTCTTCACCCTTTAGTTCATGTCACTCATGAATCCCTAGAGTTTATTTCTAAATATTAGAAAGTTGGAAATCCAGAGATCCAAGGCAATGGATATGAATCTTATCATTGCTCCAACTCAGCCCTACCAATACTGTCTAAGATTATACACTTTTAAGGACACACCAATCAGGCAAGCCAGAACACTACTGCTCAAAGAGATACAGAAAGCTGTGTTCAGGCACAAGCCTAAGAAACAAACCATAGGCAAGCTAGAGTGGCATTTAGATACTATCATCATTTAGGCTTGAACATTATGACAACAGGAATATTTACAATAGTCATAACAATAACAATAATAATATTATCCTGCCTCCTGGTATAGCAAGTAAATTATCCCTGACAACCATGGAAGGAGAAGTATTTTGTGCCCCAATAATGAAAAAGCAAACATGGCAAATATGGTCAGTTGCTATTTTTACCGAGTCACATCTATTGCTAAAATTAACAAGCACAAATAAAGTGCCTCCTAAATATTCCATCTTTCTATAATCAGTCATAAGATCTAAATTTTTTTGTGCTTAGGAGTATTTGTTCTAAATTTGTTTCCCATAATCCTGTATTCTATTGACTTGTTCTATCATTTGATTTGTGACATTTTGTTATGCTCCTCATAGAATTATTCCTGTGTTTTGATTATTGCGTCCATGTTTGTTTTGGCAAATCTGAGACAGTTCTTTGAAATCTTCCCTGACTTTGATGCTTAATAAGCCATTTGGAGAAATAACCCCCCCCCAAAAAAAAAATTTATTTACTATCTCCAATGTATTACTACTTTTGCACACCACTTTAATTATATGGATATAACTAGATAATTAATTACAGAAGTCAAAACCAGTGCAGCGTAAGTACACAGTAGGCACTCAGAAAGTGTTTGGGAGCGTGTACTACTAAATAATGCAGTGCATCAGTAGATGTAGAAAAATAATTTGAAGACATGAGTCCCAGGATTGCGTCCTGGTCTTTTACCCTTTTATTGTAAAGATAAGGCTTTTTATAAACATTCATTTGTTAATCCTGCATTTCTTTCTCTTCAAGCCAACAATGTAAAAATTCTAGCATTATGTTTCTAGTCTATATCACTGAGGGGAGTCTCACAGGGGGAACAGTTGAGAGCTAGTTTTTCAAAGATCAAAACGTCCCACAATAAAAACCTACCTATTTTAATAACGTAAAATGAAAATTTTAAACTCTTCTATGTGACTAAGTTTGATAAATAAAAAACATTGTACTTTTTAAATATGGTTCCTTTAACCACAACTTAAATAACTGCCCTGTTGTTTGTAGTTGTCTTTTTTTTTTTTAAAGTAACATATGCATAGGTACAGGGGCAAAAAAAACAGGTGAAAATTTAAAATGTTATATAAACAATATTGTTGAAGGTCATCCAACACAACCTCCATGACGTGGTAACTTTCTGAGATGCATTTTTCTCGGTCTCACCTACCACACTACACTATATGTGGGACTCATCAAATATTCTGGCTAGCAGGAGCTTCGTGTTTCCTTGGCCACATTTCCTTACTAGGTGACTAAGGAGCACAGACGAGGTCACCTGCCCTGGGCTAGCCAGTGAGTGGCCAAGCTGGGCCCACTATAGATTTAGTTACAGAAAGGGGGTCGCAGGTGTTGTTTGGGCGCCTGCCTCCTCATTTCAATAGTAGAAGCAGCTTTCAGTTAGATATCGGGATGGAAACAGTCTCCATTTAAAAGGGGGGGAAGCCAACTCACTGGGGAAAAAAAAAGTCAGTAAAACTTTCTTTGATCATGTTTCACCCTTTCTACAAAATAGAGACAAAAGTACTTAAATGTGAACATTAATAAGCACTAGAGACTCACTACAGACATCCATCTGAGTCTCAGTGTTATTTGAATTTCCACTGCCTACGTCTTAGGGTCATAGGCCATAGGTCCCATAAAAGCCACTCAGAGCTTCTCGCTGCCACGTGAGGCATTTACACACAGGGCGCAGCAGGGCAGCATGCCTCTAAGTCAGCCCTTTCCTTTCCTTTCCTCCCTTTCCTCTACTGGTACAGAATAGCGTCTGAGAGTCAGGAAATACACAGATTGCCAGGAGAGCAGCAAGCAGGGAACCTCAGACCTGGCTGGGGAAACCCAGAAAAGCTTTCAAGGAAAAAACACTTGAGATGGACATTAAAAGATTAGAAAAATTCCCAATTCAGTGTGTGTTAAGAGTAGGGATTGGAAAGAAGGGAGATAATGAGTTTCCATTTACAATGCAGAGGAAAAGCAAACACCCAGGACCAGAAATACCCACACTTTATATCTTTATATTAATATTATATATACATTTATGTTTATATATGTACATAAACACACACATAGAGAAATAGATATAGATGTAGATATAGATGTAGATAGATATTGATATAGATAGGTAGATATATAGTTTAATATAGTATATAAGGGATAAAAAGCTAAGTTAGACTTGACATCCTTCATTCCATTTTTGCATTGGCAATCTATATTAATAAAAGCGTAATATGCTAATTAGGGCGGACGTCCTTCCAGACAAAGCCACAGCGGCTGCGAAGGGCCCAGGCTCAGGCCAGCAATGGCAGCAGCAGCAGGGTAATGGTGGCGGTACCTTCCCCTGATCCGCCAGGTCGCCTCCCTCAGAGGGAGGCCAGACTGTGGCTTAGGCCAGGGACTGAGGCAGAGGTGGTTAGGGGTGATAAGGCCTGCAGGGGAGCAAGTTAGGGGTGATTAGGCTGGCAGGGGAGCAAGTTAGGGGTGATCAGGCTGGCAGGGGGGCAAGGCAGGGGCAATCAGGCCTGCAGGGAGGCAAGGTAGGGGAGATCAGGCTGGCAGGGGGGTAAGGTAGGGGCAATCAGGCAGGCATGCAGAGGGTTAGGGATGATCAGGCAGGCAGGCAGGTGAGTGGTTAGGAGCCAGTGGTCCTGGATTGCGAGAGGGATGTCCGACCTCCCCCAAGGGGTCCCAGATTGGATAGTGTGCAAGCCAGGTTGAGGGACCTGCCGCACTCCCCCACCGTGTACAAATTTTGTGCACCGGGCCTTTAGTTGATATATAAGAAAAGAGCTTAAGTTCTATAAGAGTGAACATTTAATATTTTAAATAACTTCGTTGTAATCCCCATACCATGTATATTGCAAGTGTTATACATTGTTGAGACGATGCCAACTCACTGAAAATGAATTTTAGGATAAATTGCTCTCTAACTCAATTCCCAAAGTTAAATATAATCAGATGGGACATTCTAATAACTTTTTGCACTAACTCCTTATCTTGAAAAACACTTTCCAAGAAATGTTAGTATTTCACCACTCCATAGGAATCAGTAACAAGGCGAGACTCTCCCAAGAATATTCCAACAGTCCTTGCAACACGGAGACTGTCACGAAACCTGAGCATCTGGCGACTCTGCCACCATGAAGTATCCATATGGAAGAGACCAAAATGTGTCAGAGTCCCTAAAACGATTTTGGAGAGTGCAGAAGACAGAATAAATAATTCAGTATCGTCAACACTTCCAACAGCAGGTAGTGGATATGCTACCTGCTTCTATAATGTGCCAGAATGTAACATACGTGTGTGAGGCAGTGTGTGTGAGAGAGAAAAAGGCAGAGAGAGGAAGGGTATACATGAGCCTAAAAACTATTTTTATATAGAAACATCCCCTAGGTAGTTCTCTTTGTAGGGACATCAGATCTCTGTAAGTATAGGTTTATAGATATACAGAAGAAAAAAATGAAGTCAATAAAAATGTATTTTAAGATAAATATAGCAACAAATATATTACTTCAGAGTCAGTTAAAAAAAATTGCGTTAACTTAACATCATGGTTGAAGTTGTATGTGCAAAAAAAGTCAAAAAATCCAAAATTATGGTTCCCTCAGCAACCATAACTGTGTCTTCATGCATATATGAGTATTCTGCATTACTGTAATGATGATACATTTCAGCCGTAATATCAGTTTATGCAATGTGACTGAATTAGGATTCTTTTGGGAACTATAACTTAGAATTTTTGGACTTTTGTGAATGTAAAATCGTAATCATAAAATTATATTAATATAGGGTGGGGTTTTAGCTTTTTATTTTCTGGCATTTAAAAAAACAATAAAGAGTGAGTGGTTGACAACATTAAAGTAGTAAAAGGTTGGTTGATTTGTAATAATACAAAAAAGATTTGATACCAAGCCTAATACCTTAAAATAGGGATATACAAACTACAAAGAAAAAGAAAAGTCCCTCTGAATATTAACCAAAGACAAGAACAGGCAAGACATCTTTCTAGGAGTGACTAAATTTACTCTTTCCATAAAATGTTAGTTTCTGATTAGGAGGTACTTTCATTTAACTAGATTTCAACATGAATATAAATACCAATGCCTGAAATAACTTCCTCACTATATATTCCTGCATTTTACCAAGGGGAAAAAAAAATAGTGTTACAATGGCCCTCCAGCCCGGCCAATGTGGCTCCGTGGTTAAGCGTGGATCTATGGACCAGGAGGTAACGATTCGATGGGCACATGACTAGGTTGGGGGCTCGATCCCTGGTGGGGAGCATACAAGAGGCAGCCAATCAGTGATTCTCTCTCATCATTGATGTTTCTATCTCTCTCTTTCCCTTCCTCTCTGAAATCAATAAAAATATATTATTAAAAAATATCGGGTCTCCATATTTTCGAGAGCAAAGCTGGTTGGGAACCGTTTCCTTTCTTGCCAGTGGAACATGGCAAGGATATAACCGGTCAGATGAAACTGCATCACTGTCACCAACTACTTTTTGATCAGGGGGCTGAGCCTGATTCAAAATGTGGTTCACAATGACAAAGGTACATAATGACTAAGTTAAACTCAAGAACAAGGTAACTATTTTCTGTTATTATTTAGGTATTATACAACCATAGAGTAAGATGAAGTAAAGAACCCTATTTTCACCAAAAATGTTAATCCTAGCACTGAAATAGCATTTCAAAATATTACTCTAACCTGTTGTACAACCTCCCTACTTGTTGCATTTTGTGAGTAATTGGTTATGCCACGTAATTCCACATTATCATTCAGAGAGAATAAGAATGTATGATGTCGAGAGGTTGAAATTAAATAAATGAAAGCCCTATTTGTTATTTTAGAGGAAAGGAGTTGGGCATTCCAATCAAGTTACTGATATGGCCAATTACATGTATGACAAAGAGGGGAAGGATCTGAATGTCCCCAGAGTTTCACAGAATGAAAGAATTATTGAGCCCTCTTTAATAGCATACATGCAATGTTGTTTCATTTTTATATAAATTGTAAGTGAAAACTGCAATCCAATCAAATAGTAAAAAGAGTAATCATTACAAGATTTTGTTATGGCAGTACCTTTGCACAAAAATGAAGTAATATGTAAAGAAAAGCATATTTCTTGGATAATTTATATATAAATAATGATTATAAATTATATATATATGTATGATTACATATAAATGATTATGATTATAAATAAGTACAAATTACATGCTTATATATATATTATATGCTTATATAATTTTTCTTTATATGCTTATATATATTATAATATACTTAATATATAAGCATATGAAGAAAAGGTTGATTCTTGGATAATTCATTCAAGCAGTAAGTTATGAAAATTCATCAATAAGTAGAATAAACAAGGCAACTCAGTGATAGCTCACCATAGAGTCTATTTATGCAACTCCAGTTTTAACTGAGCCTGTCCTGATGGGTTCTTTAGCTTCATGTGTGAGAGTCACATTATATCCAGACACAATAGGCACTGCATCTAGAGCCTACACAGTACAAGATGTCTGTTGCTCCTTTTGCTTCAAGTGATAAATAACAGTTGAAAAAAGGATCTGAAGAGATTTCACAAAAATCAGTGGATAATTTTTTAAAGTAACCACATGCATTAAAATGTTTCTTTTACTCTCTTGATTCTACTCAGTAATTTGTCTTTGGGAAATCATGTTGACATTGTCCCGCGGTCTCAGGCCTCTGTAATAGAGTGCAGCACGGAAAGAGCGGAGAGAGAGGCAGAGGCCTGGTCCCAGGGCAGGGCACACACCAAAGGAAACAGAATACCCGTAGCACCTGCCAATGGAAAAGTTAGTGGGCCGGTCACAGGAACTGGGCCCAAAAGTATCACTGAGGCAAGATGTAGGCTGAATTCAATGAATTCAGCAGAAGAGCAAAGATTCCAAGAAGTCTCATCCGGAATTCAGGAGGTGGCCCTGGTACAGGGCCACACACCAAGGTTGACTGGGAAATATGCAGGGGGTAAAATAGGGAAGGAACGAAGGGGTAACAAAGCCTAGAAGGGGCCTGCCGGATAAAGGAGCATAACTGAGGAAGAGGGGACTAAGGAGAGAAAACCAGGCCAAGTAGCTGAAACTGGCAATTAAAGGATAAGGAGAGATGAGGGATGCCCTGGCCAGTGTGGCTCAGTTGTCTGAGTGTTGTCTCATGCATTGAAAGGTCACGGGTTCAATTCCCGGTCAGGGCATATACCTAGGTTGCAGTTCGGTCACCTGTCAGGGTATGTACAGGAGGTAGCCAACAGATATTTCTCTCTCTCTCTCTCTCTCTCTCTCTCTCTCTCTCATCAATAAAAAACAATATTTCAAAAAAACATTTAAGGAAAGATGAGGGAAAGAGCAGCAAAGTGAGGGTCCAGGGGCTGATCCCATGGCAACTGGCAATAGAGGGACTTGTGAGTGGCGGGTCAGCTAAGAGGAGGAGTCTACACGATGGAATACTATGCTGCTCTAAAAAGGAAGGAACTCTTACCATTTGCAACAGCATGGATGGAACTGGAGAGCATTATGCTAAGTGAAATAAGCCAGTCAATGAAGGAAAAATACCACATGATCTCACTCATTCGTGGATAATAGAGACCATTATAAACTTTTGAACAATAATAGATACAGAGGCAGAGCTGCCTCAAACAGATTGTCAAACTGCAGCGGGAAGGCCGGGGAGAGTTGGGGGGCAGGAGGTAGGGGGTAAGAGATCAACCAAAGGACTTGTATGCATGCATATAAGCACAACCAATGGACATAGGACACTGGGGGATAGGGGAGGCTAGGGGACTGTCTAGGGCGGGGGGGGGGGGAAATGGACACATATGTAATACCCTTTGTAATACTTTAAGCAATAAAAAATAAATAAAATAAATAAATAAAAAAGAAAAAAAAAAGAAAGTGGAAAAAAAAAAAGAGTGGAGGAGTCTAAACACTGCAGACTGAGAATGAATCCAAAGTCTGGGATGAAAAAAGTTAACTCCAAGTCATACCAATCAGTGGATCTGAGAGGCTAAAGATGTATCCCGGACTCAGCTAAAAATGGCTCAGGTGCTGTGCAAGGCTGAGCCTGCAGGTAGGGGGCGTCAGTGCACCTGACTATGCCCAGCTGAGGAAAGCCAAGCCCAGAAAAGGAGGTACGGGTGAAGAGAATTACACAAATGGAATAACACAAAAATGTTTCTTAACTATAATAGGCGAACATGGCATGGACAACAAAGCTAACCCAGACTATGAAAACACAGATTTATCCAAAAAACAAATTAGTATTCCATTTATTTTTATTTAAAAAAAGATCGTCAATAATATTAAGTAAAATTAAAACTTATTAAAGTACAAAACTATAAATATACTATCTTTACAATATTTTAAGACTAGTACGCAGGAAAGGACTATAAGAAAATAAGACTATAAGGTGTAACAGCTGCTGGGTTTATGGATTTTCATACTTTATTGCCAAATGTTCTTTCCTGTGATTATATATGACTTTTATAATTAAAAATGGAAAAGCATTAATAATAAAACGTTTAATAGCAAGCATGCCTAGTATCTTTTGAATTATTTGATTAAAATAATTTGCATTTACAATATATTTCTTGGGTAAAGAGCAGAGTTTTAAAATATGCCGTTACACATTGAAAAAAAAAATCTCCTAAAATTAGTAATCCCTATACCTAATTTGTACATCACTGTAAGATACACTTAATCTAAAAGAGGACAATCTAAATTTTTCATTTAAAAATTCCCTTTCGGCCCTGGCCAGGTACCTCAGTTGACTAGAGCCCCATCCCAATACACCAATGTTGTGGGTTCAATCCCCAGTCAGGGCACATACAAGAATCAACCAATGAATGCATAAATAAGTGGTACAACAAAATCTATGTTTCTCTCTCTCTCAAACCCAATAATTGTTTAAAATCCCTTCACTGTTAAATATATAAGAAATATGTGCTAATATAGCCTTTACACAGCAATAGGGAAAAAAGAAATCAAAAGAATCAGGTATGTTGCAATGCAATTTGGGGAACAGTACAAGAAACTGCATGTTTTTATGAGCAAGAATGGTGTCATCTCTGTATTTTGTAAAACTCCACAATGCACAGGTACACTGCTCACCAGCTGCATGCACAAACACTTAAATTAGGATTGTGGTTAAGAGCAGGGACTCTGAAGGCGGACCACCTGAGTTCACCACTGACTCTTAAGGCAAAGTACCTTCCCCAACTACCTGTCTGATCTTGGCAAGCCTGCTTACCCTCTGCTTGCCTCAGTTTCCTCGTGTGCTAAATGGAGCTAAGAACAGTACTCCTCCAATGGCCGATGTGAGGATAGGTAAAGTGCTTAGCCCTGTGCTTGGCGCACTGTAAGCCCTACATAAGTGGAGACTATGTACCACTGTAATTGGTCAATTCCAGTTTGGGAATAAAATTCCTGTTACATGATGACTCCAACATCAAAATACTGTACTATTGGTGTTTCTTTATTCATCATTCTGTACTTTATATTCTCTTATTTCTGTTTTCATCATACAAAACATCACCAAAATTATCGCTGGGAAAGTCTCCTACAAATGGACATCAGTAGACTTCATTACTCTTGATCTTTAGGCAAAACCATTTTCCGCAGCCACAGCAGTTAAGTAAGTCCTATGTTTCCTAGAATCTACTGAAAGTACATTTTGTCAGTCTTCCTTCCAAACACGGTGTGTGATGATGCAATTTGGTTAAATTTTGGATTGCCGGCAATTGTAAACTCATCTGGGAGTAATTTTTCTCCCAGATAACTTGTATTTGAGCTGGGAGAGAAAAAAAATTAAATTCATCTTATTGCCAAAATCATTATATGGACGGCCTTTGAAGTCTTTTGCAAGAAATACAATGTCCTCTATACACAAGCCACCCGATTCTAGGAACTCCAAGTAAATGATCTATCAATTCAGTTCAAATAATATTTTGGTATGCTATTTCAGTGCTAGGATTAACATTTTTTGGTGAAAAGACATGTTTTAAAAAGACTGGTTAGGTTCATACTTCATGTTTCTGGTCAGTTCAAAGGTAAGCAAATTTAAAAAGGTTGAGTAGAGTTTATTTTACATTTTGGTTCTTGGATAGTTGGCTCAGTATATACTTAGTATATTCATATTGATTATGAACACAATGTTGATACTAAAGAGAATGTCCACTCTTGGAGTTTCCTTGCCACCATATGATAATGGCTCCCAGATTTGGGTTTCAAATGTAGACTTCTCATCCTACCCTCAGATATCCAACTGTCTGTTGGAATTCTCCATGTGGATAATCCACTGACACCTTAAATTCAAAAGGTCCAAAACAGAACTCAGCATCTAATCCAATAAACATGTACTCTTGCTGCATTTATTGTAGCAGCTGAAGGTACAACCATTCAACAAACCAGAAACCTGGGAGCCATCCCTTCCTTGGACCCACTCACTCTAAATTTCCATAAATAACCTATTAATGAATTCTGTCCATTTTGTTTCCTGGATAACTTCTCAAATCTGTCCCTTCAATTTCATTCTCATTCTCTTTTACATAGTGAAGCCTGGTCCACTACATAATCCACCTAAGTAACCTTCCTATTTCCAGGCCTGCCTTCCCAACCAGTTCATCCTACACCCAGCTACCACGTATCCCAGAATGCAAAACTGGCCAGGTCACCCCTCTGTATACAATGCAAGTCCCTTCAATTAGTGTGTGAGGTGTCACTCTGCACTGGTCTCCAGTCAGACCTACAAGTTCATCTCCTGTCCCATCTATTTCACACTTAGAGCTTCAAGAATAATGAGATGACTAGGATTCCTTTCACATACCAGGCTCCCTTTTACCACCAGGTCTTCACTTTCATTGCTACTCAGTTTGCATAGTATGCCACTGTGTTATGTTCTCTTCCTCAAATCAACCCACCAAAGCCTTTGTATCATCTAAGAATCAGTTGCAATCAAGAAGTCTCCCTAGATCCTTTCGCTAACACCCAAGGTAGTGTGTGTACTCCTCCTGAGTGCTCCCATATCATTGCACTTACCCAACTAGAATGTAATTTTTTTTATTATCTTAGACTAATCTACAAAGATCTGGAAGGTGAGAAATTATCTCATTTATTCAGCTTTGTATCCCAATTCCTGGGTGTTGATAATACGTTGAGCAAATAAACATGTATGTATACATGTGAATATATATTAAAATTTGACTACTCAACTTTGACCATATTTCCACATATCAAATTTTGATATGAACAAAATGAATATAAATAAAACTGAATATACAGTAATATATTGTGACATCATTTGCTTGATAAACAGAAGAGAAAAATCTACAAATTTTCTATTATTTCCTACTAGAGTTCCTGTGAACGAATTTGTGCACCAGTGGGGGGTCTCTCTGCCTGGCCTGCGGGATTGGGCCAAAACTGGCTCTCTGAAATCCCCCAAAGGGTCCTGGATTGTGAGAGGGTGCAGGCCAGGCCGAGGGACCCCACTGGTGCACAATCAGGGCCAGGGAGGGATGCAGGAGGTTGGCCAGCTGGGGAGGGACCACAGGAGGGCTCCAGGGCATGTCCGGCCTGTCTCACTCAGTCCTGATTGGCTGGACTCCAGCAGCAAGCTAACCTACCAGTTGGAGCGTCTGCCCCTTGTGGTCAGTGCACATCAAGCGGTTGAGCAGCCTTAGCATATCAGTAGCATATTACGCTTTGATTGGTTGACTGGACAACCGGACAACTGGACACTTAGCATATTAGGCTTTTATTATATAGGATTCTATTCATTTATGTTAAAGTCGAACTGTTGATTCTATGTGTCTTCTATGTTAACAGTAATTCTAACACTCTTCAACCCCCAAAAGTGGTTTCCTAGTTCTTGCACATCAGAACCAGGTGCCCTGCCATTCTCTTCACCCTACATTCTGTGCTTTAGACTCCACACCACTGCCCCAACAACACAGGTCTATGCCTCCACCTCTGCATGAATTCCATGCCCTGCACTCGGCACTTTGAGTCATTTGTTAAGTTTTTGGTTTTATAAGTTTTTGCACATATCTCTGACATAGCGCTTCCCTTGTGTTGCAGAGTGCCTCCCAGTCTATGCAGTAAGCCCTCCTTCCCATTTCCATACAAATGCCTGTCATAGATGTTCAGTAAAGATTACTTTCTTGTATGCTAGATGAACTCATTCCTACTCCTATTCCCATCCATTGAAATGATTCAAAGGATCTATCTTTAGCCACATGCTCTCCTTAAACAAATATTCCCTATGAAATGGCAATCATCCTTCGGCTTCACAAATCACCTTCAAATGCAGACCTCCAGCTTTCATATATCACCTGAACTCTAGTCCTTGATTTCCACTGGCCCAAAGGAAATACCTACTTGGATGCCATGCTATTGCTTTAAACTTGGTATACTCATATTGAACTAACCCATCCCTTTCTCCCATCACTCCTTCTCTTCTCAACTTCACTCTTTCTGTCAAGAGCATAGTATTATGCTAGAACCCTAGGGTAGTGTTGAAGGCATATTTGATTATTCCCATACTCTTAACTCCTAAACAAGTCATTGGTAGCGTAAATAATTTTTACGTAAGTTTTGTCTCTTCTCCCACCCTCTAACTCAGGTTTTTTGTCAGCTCAGACCACAAAACTGAGTGTCTTCTTAAATGATTTCCTTGTCTTTGATTCCTTACTATGAGTATATTGCCTCCATGTTAATTTCACCAAACACACTATGACTAACAATGTGGCAAATCCTTTGGGAAACTACCTGGGTCTAAAGTAAATAAGAACAAGAGATTAATTTAGGTCATTTTAAAGCACAACATTAGGTAACTCTAATCCTCAAAATCATCCTAAATAAAGCCTGGTTAATGGAGAGAGTTCTGGGTTTCCTGAATTTCAGTCTGCTACTCATTTCATCATTTAAGCTGGTAGAGCTACTTTCTGAGAAAAGTCTCGGCCCTGCCAGCAGATCCTTCTGCAGCTCAAGGCTATAAGCCAGACTTTCACTTTTATAACACAACACCATCTTTGGCAACTACAGAATTAGGAACAGTAGCATATGGATCTTCTTTCAGTCATTGTAGAATACCAGTACCTCAGATACATATCAATGACCTGAAAATTATTTACTCTAATACATCCTAAAATATTTATAAATGAAACGATATGGTATAGAAGATTTGCTTCAAAATAATCCAGCATGGGGGAGGGAAGGATAAAGTGGGAGGAGCTCACAGATGAGATAAGACTGATCATGAATTGATAATTATTGAAGCTAAGTGATGGGTAGGTACATAGAGATCCATGATACTACCATCCCTACATTTATGTTCGAACATTTTCAATAGAAAGTAAAAATAAATTTGAAATCAAATGCTGTAAGTCATTATTGGCATTTACCATAAATAATGGAGCAGTGGTTGATTACTTTCATCTATGTCTCTAAATACTATTTTAGTTTCCAAAATGAACAAGTATTACTTTAAGAAAATCATAAATTGTTAAAATAAAAATTAAAACACACACACAACTATCCACATCAGTTAGGCTTCTTATTCAATTAACATTTGAAAGGGATCTATTAGTTATTCATTCCTTAAAAACACTGAAAGGTAACCATTTTATCAAGTGAAATAACCATTAAGCTATATGTATCTACACTATTTTATTCAGGTTCTCAAGGAAACTATTTTTATAAGAAAAAAATATTAGCCTATTCTCACTTTATAGAGGGATGTTCCATGAACCAACATAATAGAAAACATACCCACAATTTTTTAAGAAGTGTTGTCAAAAACATCCATTACTATATTCAATGTCCTTTACAATAAGGATCTACCTAACAGAGTCCACTTAGAACTATGGTTTTCAACATAAGCTTTATATTAGAAATCACCGGAGAGATTTAAAAAATGCTGAGGTTTAAGCCACACCTAAGAACAATTAAATTAGAATCAGAGAAGGTGGCATCAGTCATCAGCACTAAAAAAACTCCTAAGCAACACCAATGTGCAGCCAATGTTGAGAGACATTGTTTTAAAACGACGTAAGTTAAAACTAAATACATTTTGTTTATTTTTTATTGTGGAAGTTTTCAAGAACACACAAAAATTGACAGTATAATAAGTCCCATGTACCCAACACCCAATTTCAACAGCGATCACTGTTTTTGCCAAGGCTGGTTCAACTATCCCTCTCACTTTATTTTTATTTATTTATTTTTTTTTGCTGGAATATTTTAAAGCAAATGTCAGACATAAGATCTTTTATTTTTCCAGCACTTCAGTATGAAAACATTGTTTCTTATGATTAACTGACTTAATTCCTTTTTATTAGACAATGAGAGGCTTTGATGAGCTTAGTTATTTGTTCAAATGGATTAAGTTTACTTAAATTAGAATTTTTAAAATATCCATGCTTCTTCTATCCCTCTGTTATAACTTGGGCTTTTTTAATTTTTTTGCTTTTGTTGCAATGGTTTTCAGTTATACTATATATGTGCATTTTAATGAAAAACAGATCTTCTTTGATTCCATGGGTTTTAAATGTATCCTCATATTACTGTCCTCTCAATATTATATACAATATCTACTCTACTATATCATGTCAAATCCCTCAGACTGACTTCATTAATAATGTGTAGTTCTTCATTATAAAAGTAATGTATTTTCATTATAGAATAATTTGGAAAATACAGAGATAGGGAAAGAAAAAAACACCACTTATAACTTTACAATCTATTTATAACAATTTTTTACAATTTGGATATTTTATCCCAGCTTTTTTCCCCCCCTAAACAAGTAAGAAACACATTCTTAAAAAGTGAGAATGTACTGCTTATATTATTTTCATAACATAATTTTACTTGACATTCTCATGAGTATATCAAGTCTTTAAATCTTTAAAAACATGCTATTTAAGGGCTGTAGAATTAATATTTCACTATATGAATGTGCTATGATCCACTAAACAGTCCTCTTATTATTGGACAGTCGGATTACTGTCCAATGATTATACATAATGCTTTGTTGTTAGTTCTAATCACCCCTTTGCCAGAACGATGGAGGGTCTGAGGTTTTGCCCTACTTGAGAGTTAATTTAGCCTGCCACAGCTTCCTGGAGGCCGGCAGCAGAGGTGACACTCTAGGTCAAATTATTCGGGACACAGTCAACATCATGAGCTTCATGGTCTTGTCAATTGCCCTCGGCTGCCCAGGCCCACCAGGGCAATGGAGAGAGGCCCAGATGGGTGAAACACAGGCAATGGGTTTGAATCATAGCTAAGGAACCCTGAGTAAGAAAATCCAAACCTTCCATAATGAGCTTCAAGGAAATTTGCCCAAACTTTGCTCCACAGGGAGACATTATCTTTCATTACCTGGAAACTAAATGAACCAGCTATCTGATCAGAAGAGAGATACTCTACCTATATTCCAATGCTATTTGGCTCTAAAAACCTCCTTGAAAACAGAGTCCAGAACAAAAGGCATTGAACGCTTCTCCATGCGAGAGACCCATGGAGAATCATCTCCCAACATTCTTTAGAACATATATGTAGCCCTAACCGGTTTGGCTCAGTGAATAGAGCGTCGGCCTGCGGACTGTAGGGCCCCAGGTTCGATTCCGGTCAAGGGCATGTACCTTGGTTGCTGGCATATCCCCAGTGGGGGGTGTGCAGGAGGCAGCTAATTGATGTTTCTCTCATCAATGTTTCTAACTCTCTATGCCTCTCCCTTCCTCTCTGTAAAAAAACAATAAATATATATTTTTTTTAAAAAAAGAACACATATGTAGAGTGTGATTACTAGAATTCTTGACAAAATATAGTATGATCAAATTATTTTCTATAAAGACTGAACCACTTTATGCTCACATAGCATATGAATTGAGTGCCTCAGACTCCCGTTCAGAGGCTTCCATGATTTCATCCTTCCTTAACTTCTCCTCTCTTACTCCCCCCAGACCCCCAAAACACAGTGTTAATGAGAGGCAGAACAACATGGTAACTAAGGAGAGAGACTCTGGGGCCAGAAGCCCTGAGTTTAAATAGCAGTTCTGCGATGAACTAGCTGTGAGACCCGGAATGAGTCACTTAACAAATTTGTGTCTCAGTTTCTTCAACTCACAAGTGAAGATAATAATCACCTTGTTAATTATCAATGCAATTAGGACATGTGTTTCATGGAGAGCACTTAGAAGAGGGTCTGGAAAGTAGGAAATGCTAAGTAACTGTAAGCTCTTATGATGTCTGGCTGCTCTTCCACGTCCATGCCAGTCCCCATCCTTCAGAGTGGCGTTGGGTACCAATGCCTCCGTGAAAAGAGTGACTTCTGCTCTGAATTCCCACGTGGGCTCCATGTCTCTGCACTTTTCTCCATCTATAATACTCAGAGGTCTGGGTTGATCAGGTGTCTTCTGTTTCTAATATTTCATGACTTTCACCCTAACAATATTATTCAAAGGCTTCTAGCCATTTACAAAAATCTCTAACCTTCTCAATCCGACTGGTATCAAAATAATGCTGCCCAAGCTCTGATTACTGCAAATGAAAATCATTACATCAATTATGCAAACAACTGAAGTGATTTTTTAAAGGAGTAAATCAATAACTTTCACTGGGTTGATAGGCAGTCAATTAAAACAGTGCTGCACATTTCAATATTGGGGTGAAATATTCTTTAACAAAATGTTTCCTGTATTATATACATCCAGACAGTAAAAATGATAGCCACTCAAACCACTAGAGCGATACTGGAATTCACTACGATAAAGATGGCACCAAATTGATCCAGGACTCAAATTAATAAGGCAGAGGAACAAATAATTTGTGAATATAGCCATTAGGCTGGAACAAAAGTCAGATTACAAATACAGAAACTTGCAATTTCATACCATAAAACATGTGCTTTAAGAAGTATCTTCACTGTAGTAGGAATTTTGAAAATCGACTAAGGTTATGTTTGAAACAAAGTTAAAAATGACACTATGATTCTAAAAAAATATAATTGTGTCCCCAGAGTTTTCAAAGTATTTCATTCATATATATATATATATAAATATTAAAAGCTTATGAAATGTAAAGCACAAGTATTATTTTTTCCACTCACCCATAAGGAGTACTCACAGTAGCAAAACAAAATTATTTTTTATACTAAAACATAGTTTTATTTAGAATATTAAAGATCATGTTAAATATTAAATAATTTAAATGACATAAAATCAATTTAAATAACTATTTTATTTTAAATAATTTAAATTATTAGAATTTAAATATTCTAACATTATTCTCAATTAAATATAATACCCTCAAGTTATTCTCTAGTTCAGGAGTAGGGAACCTTTTTTCTGCCAAGAGCCATTTGGATATTTATAATATTACTAGAGGCCCGGTGCACAAAAATTTGTGCACTCGGGGGGGGAGGGGGGTCCCTCAGCCTGGCCTGTGCCCTCTAGCAGTCTGGGACCCCTCAGGAGATAACGACCTGCTGGCTTAGGCCTGCTCCCGGGTGGCAGAGGGCAGGCCCAATCCCTAGGTGCAGCCCCTGGTCGGGCTCAGAGCAGGGCTGATTGGGGAGTTGGGGCGCCGCCCCCTATCACACTCAAGGCAGGGTCGATGGGGAGGTTGTGGAGCAACCCCCTGTCACACACAGAGCAGGGCCCATCAGGGGGGTTGGGGCTCTGTACCCTGTCACGCACAGAGCAGGGCCCATCAGGGGGTTGGGGTGCTGCCCTCTATCACCCACAGAGCAGGGCGGATCAGGGGGTTGAGGCGCCGCCACTCTCACACTCAGGGCAGGGCCCGTGGGGCGGGGGGAGCTCCCCCCTATCAGGCACAGAGCAGGGTGGATAGGGAGGTTGTGGCCCCGCCCCCTGTCACACACAGAGCCACAGGGCGATCAGGGGGTTTGGGCGCTGCCCCCGTCATGCTGATCCCGGTGCTGGGAGGCATATTACCCTTTTACTATATAGGGTAGAGGCCTGGTGCATGGTTGGGTGCCGGCTGGTTTGCCCTGAAGCGTGTCCTGGATCAGGGTGGGGGTCCCCACTGGGGTGCCTGGCCAGCCTGGGTGAGGGGCTGAGGGCTGTTTTCAGGCTGGGAGTGACTGCAGTTCCCAACCGCTCCTTTTTTCCTTTTTTTTTTTTTTTTAAATTCTGGGCCAGCTTTAGCTTGAGGCTTGGCTCCAGCTCTTAGGCCTCTGGCTGAAAGTAGGTTTCTGGCCTTTGCTTACAATGTTGGGAACCTGCTAGCTGAAGTTGGGCGTATTTGTTACAGAGTTTCTTAAACTGCCAGCTCAGGCCTGCAGCCGCAGCCGGGGAATGTTGGTTTCCTCCGTCACTGAAGCAACCAAGCCTCATGTTAGTTTCAAGCTGCCTGGCTGCCCACCGCCATCTTGGCTGACAGTTAATTTGCATATCTCGCTGATTAGCCAATGAAAAGGGTATCAGTCGTACGCCAATTACCATGTTTCTCTTTTATTAGATAGGATTCATGGGTCATACAAAGTTAGCAACTTAAAAATTAGCATGCTATATTTGGTCAAACATTTAATTAACTCACTCCCAAATGATTTTGTGGGCCTTATAGAGCTTGTGGACTGATATTCCCCACCCCTGCTCTAGTTAAAGGACTTCCTAAGAACCTCAAGTTAGGAAGCTCATTCCCCCTTTAAAAAATTATTTTAGTCCCGGCCAGTGGTTGAGCTTTGTCCTATACACCAAAAGTTTGCGGGTTCAATTCCCAGTCAGGGCACATACCCAGGTTTCAATTCCATCCCCAGTTGGAGCATGTGCAGGAGACAACCGATAGATCTCTCTCTCTCTCTCTCTCTCTCTCTCTCTCTCTCTTTCTCTCTCTCTCTCTCAAATCAATTTTAAAAAAGTATTTTAGCCCTAGCTGGTTTGGCTCAGTGGATAGAGCACCAACCTGTGGAATGAAGGGTCCCGGATTCGATTCCAGTCAAGGGCAAATGCCCGGGGTTGCAGGTTCAATCCCCAGTAGGGGGCGTGCAGGAGGCAGCCAATCAATGATTCTCTGTCATCATTGATGTTTCTATCTTTCTTTCCCTCTTCCTGCCTCTCTGAAATCAATAAAATATATATATTAAAAAATATTTTAACAAAGAGTACTGGATGAGAAATTATTCAAAGTAGTAAGACATATATCATTTTGACCTGATTACCATTACTTGCCAATAAAATACAGATGCACAGTTATATGCACCCATCAGCCTAGATTTGGGGGAAACAACAGATAGATATATAATTCTCATCTAAAAAGTAATAACCCAGGAGGAATCAAAGATTTAATGTAGGTAGTGTTGGGAGAGGGGAATGACATTAAATGAAATTTCTTGCTTCCTCTTCTCTTCTCAACTTTTTATTTTCTCTATAGAGTTAAAACAACAAAAACAAAACAAACAAAACCCCACCCAAAACCTTTATTTCACCATTGGGGCTTTTTGGTTTATTTATTTTGGGGATTTTCTTTGTTGTTATTTCTTAAAAATGTATTAGTTTCAGGTATACAATATAATGATTCAATATATTATAAAATGACCACCAAAATAAGTCTAGCTAACGTTGATCACCACACAGTCCTTTACTTTTTATGATGAGGTCTTTTAAGATTTATTATGTTAGCCATTTTCAAACATATAATAAAGTATTATTAGCTATAGTCACCATGCTGTACATTACATACCCAGGATACTTATTTCATTTTGGCCATCTTTGTTAACTTTGTTTTTGAGTGATATTATTTCACTGGGTATAGAATTCTAGGTTGATAGTCCTTGGTTTTCTTTCAGTGCTCTGAAGGCATTGCTCCACTGTCTTTCCCTTTACAATGTTTCCAGTGAGAAATCTGCTGCCTGTTTAACTTTGTTCTTCTGAAGTATCTTATTGATTTTTTTTAATCCATCTGCTTTTAAATTATCCTCCTAATCACTAGTGTAGATAACAGAATCTAAAGTGATCCCCACCATCCCACCTCCTTATATATTCATATCCAGTGTAATCATTCCCTTTGAGTGTAGGCAGCACCAGCTGCTTGCTTCTAACTGATAGCAAATGTGACAGGATGTATATGCTTATCCTATACTAGAGGCTCAGTGCACGAAATTTCTGCGGTGGGGGGAAGGGTTCCCTCAGCCCAGCCTGCACCCTCTCCAATCTGGGACCCCTGGCTCCTAACCACTCACCTGCCTGCCTGCCTGATTGTCCCTAACCACCTCTGCCTGTCTGCCTGATCGCCCCTAACTGCTCCCCTGCTGGCCTGATCACCCCTAACTGCCTCTGCCTTGCCCCACACCCAGGGCCCAGGATTCCCTTCTTCAGCTGGTCACAGGCACCTGAGACCCGGGCTTCTCTCCCTCTGGCCTGCTGCAGGCACCCAGGACCCGGGCCGGCTTCAGCCAGGCTGGCCACAGCCGCAGGGGACTATGGGCGGGCAGCTTTGCCTGGGCTGCAGCCGCAAACACCAGGGACAGCAAGGCGGGCGGCTTGTCCCTCTTCCGGGCCATAGCCTGGCTGGTTCCCATCCTCTCTCACAAGCTCATTTGTGTCTGGCTGGTCCCCATTCCTCTCTTCCCAGTGTTGAGTGCCTGAGCCATTACAGTGTGATGGCGTGAGGGTGTGATGACCATTTGCATATTAGCTCTTTATTATATAGGATAATAAAAGCCTAATATGCTAAGTGTCCAGTTGGCCATTCAACTAATCAAAGTGTAATATGCTAATGATAGGCTAAGGCTGTTCAACCACTTGCTATGATGTGCACTGACCACCAGAGGGAAGACAGTTGACTGGTCAACCAGTCACTATGATGTGCACTGAGCACCAGGGGGCAGACGTTCTGACTGGTAGGTTAGCTTGCTGCTGGGGTCTGGGCAATCAGGACTGAGTGAGACAGGCCAGACATGCCCTGGAGCCCTCCTGTGGGTCCCTCCCTGGCTGGCCAACCTCCCTGGCCCTGATCATGCACTGGTGGGGTCCCTCAGCCTGGCCTGTGCCTTCTTGCAATCCCGGACCCCTCAGGGGATGTCAGAGAGCCTGTTTCGGCCTGAAGGCAGAACAATTGGTTGCTATTATGTGCACTGACCACCTGGGGGCAGACGTTCAATGCAGGAGCTGCCCCCTGGTGGTCAATGCACTCCCACAAGGGGAGCGCTGCTCAGCCAGAAGCCGGCTCATGGCTGGTGAGTGCAGTGGTGGTGGCGGGAGCCTCTCCCGCCTCCGTGGCAGTCAGACATCCCCCAAGGGTTCCCGGACTGCCAGAGGGCTCAGGCTGAGCTAGGTACCACCTACCCCCGAAGTGCACAAATTTCATGCACTGGGCCTCTAGTATTACATAAGATTGTATCATCTTGTCTGGCAAGGATGCAAGCAGCCGTGTTAAGATGGTCCACACAGTAAGGGAATGAGGGTGACCTGTGGGAGCTCGCAAGCAAGAACCTGATTACTAACAACAACCATGTGAGCTTGAAAGCAGACCCTCTGTCAACTTGGCCTCAGTTGAGACCATAGATCTGGTGGAATTATGATGTTTCCAGCATAGCTGGTAGGAAAAAGCATTATTTCTAGCCTTATATGAACAGTTGGCACTATTGCTTTTATTCCTCTTACATGCTTCTTTCTCTTGCTGTGAGAATTTCCCACCAAGCATATGTGGACCTGCACTCAGCTGAATGCTCCAGTGGGACTCTGCAGATCTCAAAGGTTCTCTTTTATGAGCAGCTCTCTCTAGTCCATTATTCTGTGTTTTTTTTTAATCTATTCAGACTCTTACCTCCATTGCTTCAACTCCATGGAGTCTACCAGTCTCTACTAGGTTCCTTCTTCTTGCATTAGGGCTTAGAAACGTTTCCCCAAGGCAAAAAGATGGGGCAATCATAGGGCCCACCTCATTTCATTATCCCCTCTTGTGGATCACAACCCTTCATTGCTTGAGGTCTAGTGTCTTGAAAACCACTATTTTATATATTTTGTCCATTTTGTTTGTTTGTTTCAGATGAGAAGGTAAAATGAATTCCTGTTACTTCATATTGGTTAGAAGCAGAAGTCTTTCAACAAATACAATTAACCACAGAACTAAAACCAAAACCAATGTAGGAATTAGAGTGGCAAAACAGAACATGGAAGGTATTTGCTCTGACCACATAGATATAACACAACTGTAGGGGAAAAGGTAAAAAAAGTTTGGGAGGTAGAGTAGACTCACCTATTGCCTTACCTGTAATAGCTGATAGTCTTCAGATACTATTGAAAGCTTACAAATCAAATAATAGAGGTTATGCAAAGTATTTAAAGAGTATATTGGGCCCAGCCAGTGTGGAACAGTATTTGAGCATCAACCTATAAACCAGGAGATCAAGGTTCGATTCTGGTTGGGGAACATGCCTGGGTTGTGGGGTCGATCCCTATTAGGGGGCATGCAGGAGGCAGCTGATCAATGATTCTCTCTCATCATTAATGTTTCTATCTCTCCCTTCCTCTCTGAAGTCAATAAAAATATATTTAAAAAAAAAAAAAAAAAGCAAGAGGAAATCAATTTTAATAATATATTTTATTTAATTCAATATGTCTAAAGTATTTTCAGCACATAATCAATATAAAATTACGGAAATTTTTGCATTCCTTACTTGAGCTAAAAATTTCTAATTCAGTGAGTACTTTACAGTTATAACATATCTTAACATAGTCACATTTCAGGTACTCGACAACCACATGTGGCTAGTGGCTAGGACAACAATCTGCAGAGTCCTAAAAAGAGCAGACGAAGCTCCACAAAGAAGGGAAAGCTGCTATTCTGTTCGCCTCGCTATCCCCAGTTCGTGCATAGTGCCTGGCATACTGTATATTTTTGTGAGTAAGAAAAGAGAAGGAGGGAGAATAAAATTGCATCCTGTTTGAGAAACAAAGGCATTGCTACAGTGAGGGGGGAAGCATCTGCTACAGTAGAAGTCTTGACTCTAAAACTTCGTAATGGGCAACTTAGGTAAATCGCAACCTTTTTACTTCATCCGTAATAGATTTTTGGTACGTACCTAGTGTTGACGGGTTGCTATGAGGATCACATGAGATCACGCAGACACAAGGAGACTCTGTGGCACTTTGTAAACGTTATCTCTCGTTACTAAAGCAAAAAGCTCTGTCTCCATGGTCATTGTTTCCTGTTTTGATACTGTCACCATCTATCCCCCATCCATGGACATGCAGGTTGAAATTCTGCGGAATGTTGGTCCATGTTTTTTCCCTGGACGACTATAATTTTGATTTGTCAACTGGTGTTCAATGCCTTGCTGCCTACTTCAGCGTCTACCAACAGAGGCCTTGTGCCTTTAACTTGACAAGGAGAGACTTTTCTGTGGTATCTCATGCCCCTCCCCTGTTGGGCTCCCTTCGATGTGCAGCATCTGCCCTGCAGGTTGAACCCTAGTCATCCTCCGGTGTATGGTAGGAACTGGTTACAACAGAAGCCAGAAAAGGAAAGGAATCAGAAACCTTAACATGTGCCTCAGGGGTGGAGGAAGTGAAAGGGGCTGGGTACTAGAGAGGAGCCCCATGAAGGTAAAGAGGTAACAAGGAGCTTCAGGGTTGGACCCAGGCTGGTTGCATTTTCAATGAGGACCTCAAATCCACTAGACAAGAATCACCCGCAGAACTCAAGGGCACAGTTAGGCGATCGGCACTTACTAGTAGTTTTCCACTTCTGTGCTTGGGAAGGAGCTAAATTTTAATAGCTAAGGGTCCCAGCGCTGTTTCTGCAACTTGCCTATAAGTTGCTTCCTGGATTAAACTCCTAAGAAGAATTTAGCATTTAAGTTTCCCGTGAAGGGGGTCTTTGTTGCCCTTAAGTCCTTAAGGATAATTCTAGAGAAGAAAAGAATGATGTGCAATTTTGTAGTTCTGTGTTATAAAGTGGGGTCCCTATATTTCTTCAGAAAAACCATTTCGTTTACTGTTCTCATTCGGAGGGGCTGAAGCATTCCCAGGGTCTCACTAGAGAAGCATAAAGTGAGGAATATTACTCAGTGGACTTATTCCTGTGAAGAGGAAAACATACAGTGGAACAAAGAAAAAAAGGATAATCTTAAGGCCACAGATAACTGACCATATCTAGGAATTCCTTAAGGGAAGCCAAAAATGTACTGAAGCTCACTGTTTGTTTCTTTTTTCCTTTATTTTTTTTTTTCTTTTCAGTTAGAAGATAGGCAATTTGATTGATGGTATTTTTTCCACATTGGTGACATTTTTAATGGAAACCAAGATTTTTTGGGGGTGGTTTGTAATAGCTCGATGAAATCTTTAACATGTGCCAAAAATGTTTCATTAATGTAAGTCAGCCAAATAATCCTCTTGCCTTGTAAAAATATTTCCTTGGAAAAAAAAATGCTTTTAGAACTGTTAAAAACTTTGAGTACTCAAAGTTTAGCCACAAATATATGGGTTATACCAACAGTGTACCCATATTTCCTTAAAGCAAACAGTGAAGATGATGTGATTTTGATGAAGTCAGATACATAGTCCTCAACTTGTTTTACATAAAATAAGCACTGTATTAAAATTCAGATGGTTATCAATAACCTGGGACTCAACCGAGTTGCTGTGTTTCTCATTCAAAACAACTGCTTATCCTTGTGAAGAGCCGGGTGGCTGCTGCCTTTAGGTTTGTTGTATTCAGGTTAGAATGGCCAATGACCTGAGCCAGTCCATGTTCAACTAGTGATAACAATAAAGATGTGTGGTATTTAAAAGTAGGAAAACTGCCTTTCCATGAACAGAAAATTACCTACTTAACATGAAGGCAGAACAGCGTAGTGCTGCGCTGGAGGTGAAAAGTGGGGGAACCCTCACTGAATTACTGGGAAATCTCCACAACAGGTTCACTGTACTGCTGACTTAACAACGACTTCCTGTCACGAGCTATATTTATCGTTTGCCGCCTCTCTGACATGACATTGTATTTAATGTTTTTGAGAGCCATATTTTAATCAGATTAAACTCTAGGAAACGGATAGGTATCTGTTTGGCTCTTAACTTTAGCTTCTGTTTCTTATTTAGTCACAAGTCTATTATTTCTGGAATCTTTATAAACACACTCGCTGGGATTGCCACAAGAGTGCAGCTTATGTTGTGAGGTCAGAAAAAATGTGTGCCAGTGGTTCCTATGATCTATGCACAGCGTGCATTACAGAATTGTTTAATAAATTCAAGACAACTAGTGCAAAATGTGTTCCTTTCCCCCATGGGATTAAGCATCTAAAAATACAATTTATTTTTAGATTAAAAAAAATTGTTTCTTCGAAGCTAAGTAACCAAGAAGAATGTTCACAGAAAAGTTGGCCCAATATTATTCATTATTCAGACATATTTACATAAAACTAAATATCCAATATGAAGTTCATGTTCTTAAAACTAATTCACCTAATAAGCAATAATAATTTTAATAATTTCTATAACAGCTATGACATTACTTCCGATGCAACATTGCAATATTGCCAGTGAACATATCAAGCTGAATACTTCAAAGAGGCTGCAGGGCAAGGCTCCCCTCCTCCCAATCCAGACTCTTTGAAAACAGTGTTCCCTCGTCCAAGCTTTCCCATGGCAGATCATCTAGTCACAACCCAACAGTGCCAAGCTGAGCACTGGATAAGGACTAAGTCACATGTCTAAGTAAGATTAAAAGTGGAAACTAGCAAAGAAAGTATGAAAGAGAATTAAAGAGGAAGTGAAGACTGGCCTCTCTCACTCCCATCCCCATAACATGAAACGGTCCTCAAGCTTAGATGACTGCATAATACATGGAACATGTGAATCCACTTTAGTGTTGATATAATAATACATCATTTTTCCATCCAGGTAAGTTGCTTACCTTTTCTTAATATACATAATTATATAATAATTTCCTCAGTACATACTCTGTAGAGTATCTTACAACTGCTCTAGGGCTTGCATGATAGACACTGATTAGCTGGTAGGATGCAATCAACTGAACGGGTAGCACACTAAAAACGATGTAGCAGCATCCACAACATGTCCACCAGGTACATTCTTAGGAGTATACATTACATGGGGGGGGGGGGGGGGAATAAATATTTAATTGTCTGATGACAAGAACAGGAAACCTCTGAGACTATTATTAACAGCAAACTAGATTTCTACCTAAGTTTTTCTCATAGGCATTACGACACCATATCTGGGTGGAAGAATCTAAGAAAAATTAAAATCAATGTTATTGAGACTCATTTTAATATTCCTGTGGCTAGATATGTAGTTTTTGCCTATATTCTTTTTGCTTAATATTGATAAACTATTTCCTGAACACTTTACAGGTTGGGTCTCAGGTGAGCAGAATAAATACAACTATTTGTAAGCACAAGATATACTTTGAAACCAACTTTTAAAATTTCACTGGATCTTTCAACATTTGTTTGAAATCCTTACAAGATATTCATCTATTTGTAGCATCATATAGGTCTGTCTCCCCATCTGTCTATGTTTTTCATGAAGACTAGTATCTGGTACATGTTTTTTTTTTTTTTCTTCCCCAGTTTAGTAGCTATTCGTTGGCCCATAACTATGCCATTTTTGTAATAGTTGTCCCACAGCTTTTATCAATCATTTTTTAATAAGATACATGCTGTCTTTCACAGGACAAGGGAACAAGGAATCCATGTATTTAATTTTGACTAAATTTAACTCTGTATGGTTAGAAAATTCATGTCATCAAAATCTATTATTGTCATCATCAATGATTACACTGGCAACACAATGTGATACTAAAATCTAAAAGACGAATAGTATATATGTGGTTACTCATCACAGCACTTCAGCCTTAGCTCCCCAAAAGTAACCTCGTTATATGACATGGCCAGATTTGTTAAGAAGTTCACATCTTGCAATTATGGACATCTTGAAGAATCCTTTTTATAACAGGATATCCTGACAACACCCCACTGCCCCCCTCCTCCCCACGACTTGGTAGCCTGACTCCAGCACAGGCTCATCTGGTTTGACTAAAATCATTGCATTATTTGGCAGTGGTTTCTTCATACGTGGCGCTTAGAGCTCATTGAAGCTCAAACAGTACAGGAAATGCAAATCATGCAAACCACCCTCAGGATGGCGACGTACAGTGGCGTGATTGAGCGGCAGTACGCACGGCTCGTGGGCTGACCACATGAAAGGAGCCATTTAGGGACCAGATGAGCGAAAGCTGGGATAAGTTAGAGAGTATGTGTGAGCTTCAAAGCTGGCAGAATAGCATCCTTATTTAAAATAGAAGGGAGAAGGGGCTTTTATTATTATTATATTTTATTAATAACACCTGCGCAAGTTCTTTCCGTTGAAGGGTCTTGGGAGGTAGAGGGAGTTAAACATACATCATGCTGCATATAAGTAAGCCAGTCTTTCTTTTTTTGAGTCCAGGTATGGTAGGAGAGCGGAGTACTTTCCATCAATATTTCACAAGGTTTTCTACAAGTGTTAACAATTATTGGAAATGTTTTCTTTCAGTGCACTTTATATATTTAAAAAAAGATAATCTGGCAATGCCCTACATTATTTGCTCATAATCTCTAAAGTGTTGGTTTAATTGCCACATGTTAATAAAATTAATTCCTCCAACAAAAAATAAGGAGCATTAATTCTCAGGAATTCCTCAACAAAAGACTTAGAAGCAACACAGAATTTGCTATTAAGAGAATATTTAAACAAGGCTAATACAGTAACTAGAACAGAAGAGCAGCTATAGGAAGTTTCTCTTTTCTATTTTGGAACTGATTATTTTTTGGATGTTTCTAATTTACCACCAAGTAAAGAAAATGTGACTATTAAGAGAATACAAGTAATAACCTAAAATAATTAAAAGAAACGTTCAATTTTGTTTGTTTAGCATTTTAAATTATTTTCCAAAGCCCTTTATGTATGCCATTCATTTGCATACAGACTTAAAAGCATTGAGATTTCCACTAAAGCACTAGCTCCCTTAACCCCTTACAATGACAGCTAGAAGCTTAAATAAGTGAATGAGGAATTTAGAAGCTTAAAGAAGGAAGAAGCTAATGCGTCTGGTCTAGGATTCAGAAAGCCTAAGCATGAGTAGCCATATGAGAATGAACTGATCACTTCCTGAAACTTGGGTTTCTGATACATATTAAAACCGTGCTAGTACCACCTTTTCTGACTGCTTCATAGCTTCATTGGAAAGATGTGGTGCTGAGGTATGTAAAAAACTTGTACAGTTCTATGCAAATGAAAAGAAATACTGTACTACCCATGAGGCTCTCACATTATGCGAGGTACTGTATTAGGCTCCTTACATACATGATCTCATTTAGTTTAATTTCATCTTCACAATAACACTGCAAAGTCCCCCTTTAAGAGACCAGAAAATTAAGACTCAGAAAAGTTAACCAATTTCCCGCAAGGTCTCATGGCTAATAAATGGCAACACTCAGGGTAAATATAGTAGGCCATACTAGTACACAGATCTCTATTGATATGTTTCATAATCATCCCTTAAGGGTCTACATAACTCTTGATTAGTTGTCATTTTAAAAAGAAATTCAATGCTAAAACCATGCAAAGTAGATTTAAGTAACCTAGAATTTCTCTAACTTTTCCATTGGATACACCAGCCAGAACCTTAGATACCTGGTAAACTGAATTGGCCCATATTAATCCATCATGTCCACTTCTTTCTTAATTTATTCTAAATATAGGCAAAGGCTACCGTGCTTGATAACCAAAACAGTACTAACAACCATAATCTCCTTTAAGTCTCAGAGCCACTGCCTTGAAATGTTAAACATTGGTTGGAGTTATGAAATTCTGACTGGATGCAATAGAAAGCAGCAGCTTTAAAGACTTTCTGGTTGCTAACTGTCTTCCTTTCCAAGTATGTGTAGCCACTAACAAACAAGGCTTAGTTATTTATTCTGTTTGTGGTGGTTGTTGTTTTTTTGTTTTGTTTTGTTTTTAGATAGCTAGTAAACAGCCTATGGAAGGAAAGAGGTTAGATTATATTTTAAAGTAAAATAAAACAAAAACCTATGAGGTTATAATTGCTTATACTTACCAAAAGGGAAGGCTGTAGGCATAAGAAAGAATGTTTGTAGAAAAGCTACATAATTACATACAAATGGCAGGCAGGCAGCCTAGTTTTGCCAGAGCCACCAGTAAGTGAAGAAAAGCCAGTCACAGAACCCATCCCACAGGAAGTATTCAGATCAGTTGAGACTCGAGGCTCATTCATAGCTAGAAAATCCATTACGTAGCTGAAGCCATACCAAAACCCCAAAGAGGAGAGGTCAATAACGCTGGTAAAAATACTGAATTATCTCTCCTGCTTTTGTCTCTTAGAATCATCAAGGATCCCAGGGGAGACACAAAACCTTGAGCATCTGCAGGAAGTCTGAAGGTCGGATATTTGAACACCACCATTTACATCATGTCCTGTTTCACAGGGAACAGATATGAAAACCAGGCACTGAGCAGCCACAGGTTCAAGGATTTCAGAGATCGGGATTGTAGCAGGTGAGGTCGCTCCTTATAAAATAAGTTTAAAGTTGCATTCTGAGGAGAAAGCACGGATGTGGACTGAGGCGGGAAGTAGAGTATGCAAACAAGAGGATTTGAAAAATTGGAAATTTCCAGGTACAACCAAACTAATATGTGGATTTGTGTGGGTTTTGTTTTCGTTTTGTTTTGAGTGAGGAGGGTAGAGTTTATTCCTCTCCAAACTCCCCATGACAATTCTTAACAGTGCCACCGTCAGACGTTCTGGTTGGAAAACAAACCTGGACCTGCTTCTCTTGATGTTTGAGCCTGCTTTTCTCCATTTGCCTCCAGTAGCAAGAGAGCAATATTATTAATTGAATCGTCTCTTACCTATGCCTTTAAATTAGTTCAAATTCTTTCAGTACTTATTTTCAAGTCTGTTACTCAGTTTCATCAGTGTCCTCCAGGTGCTATCAAATTTGCCACATTAGAGTCACACTACAGAATTCAATACTAAGCCCTCAGGACCCACCCCAAAATGTCATCACCTACCTCTGGTTTTTGACAACTTAATCTTTGCAGACCTATGAAAATGACAGCAGTTTGATTCGAAGGGCTCTAAAGTCTTAACTATGTTAACAGCTGTCATAGCATCTCAATGCCAGGCGTTAGTATCTAAAAACACTAATTAAGAAAAAAAAACATAGTATCACAAAATACTCTATAACAGGAGGCAAATAATTAACATTTTGTCCATACTCCCCTGCTGGACAACAACATGTAATTATAGACAAGTCACTAAAACTTTTTGATTGCTTCAGTGACAAACTGGGGACAATACATCACACATCCACATGGAGGGAGTGGACTATATGACTTCTTCCTGCTTCTCTGGTTTCAGAATTAATGACTATATTCTAGCTTATTGTATGTAAATGACAGTAGCAAACAGTCCTTTATTAAACAAAAATTTACTGAAAGCCTAGAAAGCAACAGGCACCATCTGACAGAGTGAATTCAAATATGATGGTGTGGTGAGTTGAACTGTGTCCTTCAAAAATGTGTGTTCAAGTCTTATGAATGTGACCTTATCTAGAAATACAGTCTTTGCAGACATAATCATGATGAGGGCACATTAGATTAGGACAGGCTCTCGGTCCAGTACCTTCTACCCTATGAAAAGAGGAAAGGACACAATAGATCCATGTAAGGTCAGGTGACGACAGAGGCAGATACTGGCAGGGCGCAGCTACAAGCCAAGAACACCCAGGACTGCGGGAGCCAGCAGAAGCGAGAGAGGCGAGGAAGGGTTCTTCACGAGAGCCTTCCGAGGGAGCAAAATCTTGCCGACATTTGATTTTGAATGTCTAGCCCCCAGAACTGTGAAAGAATAAATTCTGTTACAGAAGCCTTGGGAAACTAATACAGATGGTCACATTGGTACAATAAGAGATAGCCAGCAAATAGAAAAGTTAATAAAAGAGTTCCGAGAAATACGATATTTTCGTGAAACCCAAAGACTGGTGACGCCTAATATTTTTTTTTTTAAATTTAAGCTTCCCTGACATTGAAAAGTAGTGGTTTTGAACAGAGTAAACCACAGGCTACTATCTGAACCAATTCTACCACTAATTTGCTTTTTGAAAATAAGCAAACCATCTGACTTCTAAACAAGTCAGTTTCCTTTCCTAGAAGGTAAAATTTGACATGCTGATAACCTACCATGCAAGAAATGACATCATACTGAATCCTTTTGCAAATGCAGATAGATAGATAGGTAGATAGATAAGAAAAAGGTAGATGATTTGGGGAATGGTGAGGTATGGGTAGGACCAGGAGTTATAACTTCATCACTTGTAAGGAATTATTACATCTTGTTTCTGTCCCATTTATCTTTTAACTATTCAAAAAAATATGTACCTGAATATTTAAATCACTCAACTAGTAAAAACATATAGAGAGCCGGATTCCAAATAAAAATGTTGTGCCCTGATTAAAAAATGATTAAACTTACCAATCCAAAACAGCAATCTGTCCAAGTCTGTTTTCTTTAATTAGCAAAAACATTTAACCTCTTCAATAAACTTTTATGTGGACAGAATGTTTCATACTACTATAATTATCCCTCAAAAGTAACAAAACAAAAAGAAAGGAAATACCCGGCAAGTGAAACAAAGCTAATAGAATTACTGAGTTATATTTACACTCACAATCTTGAACTGGTGAAGATAAGTATAAGAGATAATACTATTATTTGTAGTAAGCCCAGATAGCATACTTTGGACCAGCATTCTCAACCCTAGTTGCACATGAGAAAGGGTTGCAACATATTTAAAGGTAAAAGTCCATGCCCAGGCCCCACTGACAGGCAGGGCTGCCCCTAGGGCTGCACAGGCTTTCTTCCGCACAAATACAAGGGCACCACGTATGCAAGGCCATCGCCCTAGAAGATGTAGGGATAAAAGCTAAGTGGGTACAAAGCATTAAAGATACTAAGTGAGCCACTAAACCAACATCAATTAACCATTTCTCAAAAACAGAAGTACCATACTTCAGCTCTGCGGACAAAAAGCAGCCGTTACAAGTCCACAGCATGATGAACATGCGCTAAACCCTGGAGACTGCCTTCCCTTTCCTTTACTACATAACAGGGTCCTCTTTTATAGTCAATATAGAAAAACATTTTAAGGTTAGAATGACATTAAGAAATTATAATTTTCATTGATAATGGTGTTATAGTTATGTTCTATTTTTAAAGAGATTTTATCTTTTAGAGATACTTAGTGGAATGTTACAAGTGGAATGTCTGAAATTTGCTTCTGAAGTGGGAAAGAAGTAGGCAGAGTTTCGATAGAATGAGATTGGCCATCTATTTATAATTGTTGAAGAATAAGTAGGTCCATTACATATTTCCTCTACTTTTGTGTATGTTTAAATTTTCCCATAATGTGGACACTCCTTCAAGTCGAAAATAGGAAATCCCATGTGCCCACAGTAAGCAAGTTATCCTGACCACAATAAAGAATATACTAAAGAAACAGAACCATCTGAAGGGAAGGACCAGGTGATCACTCTTTCACCAAATGAGTAAGAATTTATTTGCTGGAAAAATAACTGGCAGCCACTAAAATCCTTTGATAATTAAATTAAAGTGATGCCAAGATGCCTTTTTTTAGCAGACCAAACATAATATGGGTAAAATCGTATCCAGAAAGTATGTAGTCCAGGGACTTTATCTTAGCTGGGATAATACAAGATGCCACTAATAGTCGCTGAGGCCTTTAGAAGAACAAGGCCAGGCTCTTTGAAGACCAACAAATAGGGGCACAAGTTATCTGAAATAAAGTTGGGGTTCCGTAAGGGCACAGGCAGGAACTGGGGTGCTGCCTAGACAGCACTCTCTATCCCTCTCCCTTCCTCTCTGTGAAAAACCAATAAAATATACATTAAAGGGCTGCCTGCTAAATTTGGGGACCAGCCAGTCTCTCCACACCTCCTTCACATTGGACACAAAGTATTTTCTCACGGCATCTCGCCTCTCTGTGACCTGCTCTATTTCCCCTAACCTACTTCTGCTTACTGACCCATTATGGCCTGGCAAGGTCCTATCTCACAGCCTTAGCCTGGTAAGTCCTGCCACTTACTGCCCCAGTTTACAGATTTCTTCATTCCAATTCCCATGAAAAGGCATCCAACTGGCTTAAGTGATCTTTTCTCATAAGGACATGTCATATCTGACCTGCCTACTTGTGATCTGGCTGTTCCTGGGTCAGGAGCCATCCCATCCCCAATCAACCGAATCATCTGGAAGGGGGGAAATGAAGAACCGGATTGTGAATTGTCAGGAGTATTTATCTTAACTCTTTCACTAGGTGTAAGAACTAATTTACATAGAATATCTAAGAAAAAGAAGAAAGTTAAAATGAGCAGGTCAGGCGGCACTGTCTGCAACATGGTGGTCAAACGTATTTCTCCAACTCAGGGGCACACGTTTTACCTTCCGCCTCAAGTCGCAAAGGTAAAAATCTGTGCAGAGATGTTTGAAAATAAGAAGGAAAGCCTATTTCTATAGAAAATAAAAAGCAAAACTAATATACATAGGGTCCCTTAAAAATTATTATCTACTAATACAAAGCTTGCAGCATGGTTATGAGATACTTAAAGTAGACTCCAGCTTAATGATCTGCACTAATGTGGTAACCACAGCTGACCGGAAATGGTCATTTCTATTATAAATAAGAAAATTCTATGATGTTTACTAAAATTCAACTTCAAGAAAGTATACTAGAACTTCTTCCCCACTTAACTAATATTTTGGCAGTTAGGATGTTCAGTTGTTATTTGTCAGTTAAAATTAATGTGAGAAATTTCTGCATGGTCAGACATTCACATAATTCTTTCCCTTGAGGTTTAACAAAGAGATGATGCTATATATATAGAAAATAAATATTTTGTGTTAGAAAATTATAGTCATTTGATCACAGGTATGAAATTCTGCTTTTCCTTTAAAAGACAACAGATATTGTCAGCTATGAGACAACTATACACCTTTTTCTCTCTTTAAGAATACTTTAGCCCAGCCAGTGTGGCTCAGCGGATGAGCATCCACCCAGGAACCAAGAGCTTGCAGGTTTGATTCCAGGTCAGGGCACATGCCTGGGTTGTGGGCAGGAACCCCAGTAGGGGCTGTGCAGGAAGCAGATGTTCCTCTCTCATCGATGTTTCTATCTCTCCATCCCTCTCCCTTTCTCTCTCCAAGAATTAATAAAAACATATGTATTTTAAAAAAGAATTCTTTAGTGTTCACTGGATAAGAGTGCAGTTCAACCACCTTTCATTTTACCTTTTCATAACCAGCGTTCTTTCACACATTGGGAAATAAAGTACCTAGCAAAGTACTTTACAAAACAGGTGTCATTACCAAATGCCAGTTGAAAAAAATAGTGAATTATTCACTTTTCTCTTCCCGGCTGCAAACCGTCTCACCAGCTGAGCAATTTCACCAATTCGGTGTGGGTGTTACTAGTTTCAGCTGCTCATTCCATTTGCTCCCGGACACGACCTGGGACGCGTCTGCCTATATCGCCGCCATCTTCCCCCAAAAATCCACTTTTCTAATTATAGAAATAAATATGACCACTATCTTAATTAATTACCACTACCCACTAAGCATATTTGATTTTTGCTATGTAGCTATAATTCAAAACTGATACCAGAACTGAAATAAAGTTAGAGAGACCAAAATATCTACAAATAATACACACTCTATTATTTCTTCCCACTCTAGTCACTATAAACCACCTGTAGTGAAGAACGAATGTAGCTGTCTATTATGGCTTGGGCCAAACACTCTTTAAACATTATGCTTTTATTAAAGTATTAATTCCATGCCATCACTTCTATTTATATTTTAAAATAAACTAAAGGCTAGAGAAAGGTATTATTTATTTTCACCATTTTGCCAATGAATATACAAAATGAGAGTGATCTGCCCTTACACAGGTGAGTGGCTGGCTGGGCCTTGAGTTCAGTCCAGTGCCCTTTCCCTCAGAGCGACTGTGCAATATGTCTAATAGGTACAGAGAGAAATGCCCAAACACTAAAGGAATTCACATTGTGTGGGCACATTTCTGTAAGCCAGGATTAGTCAATATCTATGTGCCTAATCTGCGGTTCGGAGTTGTGAACAAATGCCACATGAGTCAGTAATAAGTGAGAGGGCAATTGACACTCCCTGTCTATGAAAAATAGAAGTCATTCTTGGTTAGCTGTGCTTGTCTCCTGGAAAAAAAAAATGTAAAACAGAAATGCAGATGAATGTTGATGACTTCAAACTGAATATTCTAAATTGCAAATATGGAAACACTGATTCATATGGCACTATTTCATTATACTCTATTAGAAGGAAGACTTCAGGTGACTCATACAGATACATTTGGAGAGAAAGGATTTTCCCCTCATCCCTCCCTATAATGTAAAATGTAAAACAAAAACACCAAAGGAACTAGGCTACAGCATATTACTTTAGAGATTTCCTACTGTATTTCTAAAACTTAAGACATTTCAAGCTGATAACTATGCCCATCAAAAGCCTAGACCCTTAAAGAGTAGCAAAAGAACTGTTTTGCTATAATATAAAACACATCATAATAGAATGTAAATATCCTGAATTCTCTAAGTTCTGATAAAATCAATATTTTAAGGGCTTATCATCAAAAATGATAATATCCAGTAGGAATCCTAGAATATAATAGCCAAGAAACAACGATAATACAAATTCTCTCATTTCTGGGTCCAGAGAGGGGTGAAGGTTGCAATAGCAAAAAAAGAAAACTCTGGTCATCAAAACTTTCTTTTTCAATAATTCTAAGAGGTTGGTACTCACCACAACTCCTCTCAGATTTAGCCATCTAATTAGAAACTGCATTTTTAATACTAGTTAATACATGTAAAACATATGCATGCTGAAAACATTAAAGAACAAAAGTTTTCTGGGAGCTTTTTTCCATGGAAAAAAGAAAACTCACCACTGTTCAAGTGGATCACTACCGGCATTTTGTCTAAAATAAAACTGATTGAACGAAGACTAATATTAAGATCATGTTTCCAAGAGCCTGCATGTTTTCTGGTAGTTCGATTCTAAAACTGCCACTGCTCCTACTTCTCGTGTGCATGTGAATGTATGTATGTCTTCTTTTTTCTACTCCCAGTTCTAAATGCCAAAATCAGACAAAGAAAATGATTACTTGCATAAACTCCACTTACATCTTAAACGATACTCAAATTTCAGAGTAAGCAAGACCTCAATTCTTAACCTTTGCCTCTCTTCCTTTCCTATTAAAAAAAATACTGCAAATAAAATGTGAGTGTCATTAAATACCTTTGCACACTTGAAAAGATAAGAATACTGCTACTAAAATGATTGCATCGTTCTACTAAGCACTCTTTATGAATACCCGAGTTACAACTGCTTTATATCCACCAACTACAAGAACCAAGGGTCCCTAAACCTTTGTGGTAATAACACTGAGCTATTGCTGGGTTTCTCGGCAGCAATCCTCATAATATGGTATAGAAAAAGAATATGTGAGCTCTGGTTTTCTGTTTTAAAAAGTTTTAAAGTCCTTTAAAAAATTGAATGTTATAAAAGTAAAGGTAATGTTATAAAATTAAAGGTAAGAATCACTTCGTCTGAGTGAGAAACTGCAATACAAATACTACAGACAGGCACAAGATATGCAACTAGCACATGCCTTTAATAGAACTGGATTTCATTAAAATTGTTTTCACTGTATTTACCTTATGACAGAGGAAAACATTACTGGGGCAAAAACTTGTTCACATTCTTAGCCGCTTTCATTTTCCGAAAATCTTGGAACTCACCTAAACCTTTGGTACACAAATAAGTGTCTGTATCAATATTGGACACACAGAGAAACTATGGGTTAAAAATCACCGACATGTTAGATCTCCTCCTGTAGTGAAAGACAGGTCACCGACGAGGGGATTTCCCTGGGCCTACATTAGGACATATATGACTGCTGTAGAACTGCTGATTCTAGCGAACATTGTCCAAATAACAGTGGGGGGAGGGGGGGGGAGATGGAACTGAATCCATGAGGAGAAACAGTCCCCAAAGCCACTGTCCTGCTCACCTTTTTATCATTTGTGTCTGGCGAAGGGAATGTGCTCTTCAAATGTAAGCATCACTAGTGGAGGCCACTGAGGAAGAGACTGGCTTTTCTGAACTGGATACTACGCAGGGTGGCACCCCCAAGCTCTATATTTCACTTTGGGATGTAACGTAATATAATAACTCTGCAGATATACTTAATACCTGACTATTTTTTGGGGGGGTAGGGGGGAATAAGTTTCAGAAGTTAATACCAGGCAATAATTCACTTATCGATTGTGTGTGTACACATCAAACACACACACACACATGCATAGTATATGTATATTTAAAATATATTATAAAATTTATTTAAATTGAGAAGAGAGACAGTGTTACATTACATTTTTAAAGAAAAGAACATGGAGTATTTAAAATGCTGCCAAAGTAAACCCACTGATCCAATTTAATGGGTAAATATGAATGACTTGCCATAGCATAGCTATTTTAAAAATAATTATAACCAAAATAGAGTTTAACTGTGATCTCTATGATTTTGACTAAATTATTTGTATCCCAAAATCTTTTCTCATAGACAAAACCAAGGTAAATTTCAGTTCAGCACCTAGACAAATTCTTTAACTAGCGAAAAAAGTGCAAACAACACAAATTTCATTCATAGTGCTAGCTCCTTTACTACTCTCCACTCCTACTGTCGTTGCTCCCATTCAGTCTATTTCTCCATTAGATGTTTAGAATCCAGTGAGCATCTCTACCCTCATCCATGTCTCCAGCCTACATTGCTGTAATAATCACCCTATGCACCGTTTCCTCACCTCCCCCTCTCATGTTTCACTATAGTGCTCATTGGGTTTTTGTTTGTTTGGTTTTCGCCTGTAAAACATTGTTTCCCCTTCTTAAAATAACATCTATGTCATTTTCTCTTTGCTCTCCTCCCTTCAGTTCATATCGTTTGGATGGGACTGACCGCATTTCCTGATTCCAAATTAGATGTACAATCATGATATTAGATGCCTTTGCCACAGCAGCACCTTCAAAGAGCAAATAATCTAAAAAAAACAAAGGTCTTTTCAGTTCTGGGACTTTTGCTAGAACTGCCATGAGAGTGGTCCTCTCTTTCAGAATGGGTAACTAAGCTGGTGGGATATACACTTAGCTCTGGGAGAGACCCACTTGGAGAGAGCCTGCTCCAGAATACAGCTAAACCAGAGGAAGGCTGCGGCAAGAAGTCAAGAGGCCTAATGATGTCACGAGCCACCGGAGTCAGCTTTGCTTGGAGTCAACCACTCTGGGCCTGATACATTTCCCTTCACGTTTAAGTGATTTTGAATTGGATTTCTACCTTGTACTATTAATAGGGTCCTGAGTAATAGAGCCTGCAAAAGAAGTCAAAACCTAAGCAAAAGCTCCCCAAATCCTTGACCTTGAATTAAAGCATGTACATCAACTAGGCAATATCTGCCTTATCATCCCAGCCTGATATCCCAGATTCCTCCTACCTCAGAATGTGTTCATGCCCAACCAAGATTTTCGAGATTTCCAAACATTTCTCAATATTTCCAGCATTACTGCCTTTGGTCGCAACACTTCCTTCTCCTACAGCACTCTTCCATTTGCTCTGAAACCATCAAAATCTCCAACATCCTCTCAGGTCCACCCCAGAATTTCCTGAATGAACATTAAACTCTCTCCTCTGTATGTCTTTAGTGTTTGCTGCCCACTCTGCATCACTGACTATTCTGTGTGAGAGCTATAGTAACAGCTTCAGTATTAGTGTACATGCCCCATGTCCCATGCCCTATAGAGACAGACGGCTAACATGAAAGTCAAACACCTTCTCTTCAAAGGCAAACAACCACGAAATGCTGAGGCTGAAACAAGACACCAAACAGTAAGTCATATCAGAGCAACTTAAAAGATAGAAGCCCTACTAGAAAAAATGTTATTTTCTCCAAACTCTGTACCTCTAAAATTAAAAGTTTAATATGCAAGGAGATACACATATAAGGAAATAATGCCTGTGTCCAATGAAGCAGTGGTTGATAAAGTTGAATAAGAGAACAAATTTGCCTTTTATGTTAGAATTCCTTAAATCTTGATCCTAATTCCTTGTTCCCAACATCATAGAGCTCAATAGATGAAACCAACACCTTCAGTAACAGATGAAAAAAATAAGACTCTAAGGTTAAAAAGTGACTTTCCCAAGACTAAACAATTAATTTATGGCAGAGCTGGGATTAGAACCCAAGACTGCTGATTCCCCTGTTGTTTCTTTCAAACACCAATGATTTATATTCTTGTAAGAAACTCTTTTATGTATATGTACATTTAAATATGTGTCAGTAAAGATCATTTGAAGCCCCAGCTTGTTTGGCTCAGTGGATAGAGTGGCTGAAGGGTCCCGAGTTCGATTTTGGTCAAGGGCATGTACCTTGGTTGCAAGTTCCCTGGCCCTGGCCAGGGTGTATGCAGGAGGCGACCAATCAATGTGTTTCTCTCACACCGTGTCTCTCTCTGTCTATCCCTCTCCCTTCCACTCTCTCTAAAAATCAATGGAAAAATATCCTCCGGTGAGAATTAAAATAACAAAACAAACAAAAAAGCCCTACATGGGCCAGTTAAGTAGCATAGCTATGAGTAGCAGGTTGTATAAAACAATGGCAACCAAAACAAACAATGTCTATCTGTCTAAAAGTATTAAAAATAAAACAATGCTTAAGTAACTGCAGCATCCAAACAAAATATCTCATTAAGCCAAATTCTAATTTCTCAGTTATCCTATAGCATTTGCACTATATATTAAAAGACCACAGCTCATGGTGGCCACTGCTAAAACTAAAAAATATTTAAAATACAATCATGTGAAATTTTACAAAATATCACAGGTATATTCTAGGTTCCATAGTTTCCTGAACTAGGAACTTTTTTTTTTTCTAGAAAAACCTTTATACAGGGAAAATTCCAGAAAATTGTATTTTCTTTTATCAAAATTTACATTAATAAAGGATGAGTGATTTCACAGTATGATTAATATAACCCATAAAAATAATTGAGTAAATGTGGAATTCCTTAGTTTAATCCCATAAACCTGAGTAACACAGGCATTTAAATGTTTCTAAGCAGTTTCTATGTATAAGAGATAATATTTCTATACGGGATATTAGTAGTGCCTATCAGGAAAAGTAAGAAAATTAGCAAAGCCCATTACAACCATATTTTGTGTGCACTTTCAAACCCACAGATACTAAGTCATTCATTCAACCATACTCAGCACTACTATCTGCTAGGCAGCACACTAGGCTAGGTATTGGGGCTAAAAATGGTAAACAAGAAATTGTGGCCCTTGCCATCATGGAACTTACAGTATAATACAAAGGAAAATCAAACAAACAAAATAATTGCAAATTATATATAATGTTATTACAGAAGGGAAAAGAAAGGCTACTGAAATAGAGGACTTGTTTTAGATGGGGTGGTCGGGGGTGCCTCTCTGAGAAGGTAGAAGTTTAGCTGAGACTTAAGAATGGGAAGGAATAAGCAAAGGGGGTGGGGGCGGGGCGGGGAGTGAGTGAGTGTTGCAGCTGAGGGACCAGCAAGTAGCAACAGGACGGGGGCAGGAAAGAGCTTGACATTTCACAGTGAACAAGGCAATGCCACTACTGCAGCCTATTAATGAGATAACCTGAGTGGGAGATGAGGCTGCAAAGGTAGGCAGGGTCCAGCGAACCCTGTGTATAATCTGGCTTTTTACAGATGCAATGGGGTGGTTTCCAATCAGGGACTATTTAATCAAGGCTGTGAGTATTAGCAAATGGATATGGGCAGGAAGCTTTCTTTCAATCAACAAAAAAGTTTACTAAACACTATGTGCCAGTGCTGTATGTCCAAGTTTGCCGAGTTTGGCCTCACGTCTCCACAGGCACTGGCTCTTAATATAAAATCTCTTAATAACTGCTGATGAATAAAATAACAAGAAACGGGCTTAGAAAAGGGCCACAAGATAACTAGTCTGGGAGTACATCAGGCCAAACCATCTCACCTCCCAGCCCTCTCTCTACTACTAGTCAATCACCAAGAATTTCTCCCCCCAGAAAAGGGGCTGTTAAATGTTTATTATCAGCAAGAGATGGTGAACAAAGAGAAATATAGGAAAGACTAGAAATATAGAAGGAGGAAGGGGATATGAATGCTCTTTGGCGAGTGCTAGGCCTGAGCCACTCTGCCTCCCGCCCACAGTTATCTCTGTGGGCTGGCTGGTCAGGAGACCAGCAGGCCCATCATGTGAATAAACCACAAAGCGGCATAAAGAAAGGAAAGATGGACAGAACTAGTCGTTTAATGGGTAGGGCAATGTGTGGAAAGGCAGCTAGTAGACAAATCTGACCCTCGGGGAATAGGCAAGCAGGAAGACTTCTCTGAGAGGGAGGCTTAAGAGAAGGAGAGGGTAACGGACTATCTGCACCACAGCTTCCCAGGCCCTGAAGACAGTAAGCCAGACACTAATACCTGTGCACACCTTATAGTTCCATAACCAAATCTATTATCACTGACTAAGACCTTAATAAAAGAAGAATTTTTTCTCAAATAAACAAAGAAATAAATGTTGGGAATGGAAGTACAATAAAAATACCCTTCATTTCCTACAGGTTTCTTCTAGCTATGAGACAAACCATGACGAAGATACTCAATACCTAACAACAACTGGATTAGAAGCATTCTACAATCAGACTCATAGCTTTGATTATTATGTCAAAAATAAGTATGTTACTTCTTCAAGCAAAATTTTGAAGGTCCTTACTCTACAGCCAGAGCTCTTTTATACATAATACATTTTGTGTCTGTTTAGGGGCATTTGGGAGGTTTATACCTTTTCCAATGCATCCATTAAAAATAATGACCCTCTCTCCTCTGTGAAAGTGTAATAAACATCCAGTTTGTCTTTTAAAATATAGTTGGAAAATTTCAAAAGGTAAAATATATGGGAAATTTACCCTCGGGGAATTTGAGGTACAGAGTCTCTTAGAAATAATGTCTTGTGCTCAGCCTGTGTGGCTCAGTGGCAGAGCGTCGACCTATGAACCAGGAGGTCACAGTTCAATTCCAGGTCAGGGCACATGCCTGAGTTGCGGGCTCGATCCCCAGTGTGGGGTGTGCAGGAGGCAGCCAATCAATGATTCTCTCTCATCATTGATGTTTCTCTCTCTCTTCCTCTCACTTCCTCTCTGAAATCAATAAAAAATATATACATTTTTTTAAAAAAGAAATAATGTCTTATATCCATATGAACCATTACTTGGGAATCTTAAATGTGATATTTTATTTTTATTATTTTTTTTTGTTAATTTTCTCCCAAGTATATTTTTCTATTGATTTTTAGAGAGAGTTGAAGGGAGGGAGATCAGCGATCAATTGGTTGCCTCCTGCATGCCCCGACAGGGGCTGGGGATCGAACCTGCAACCCAGGTACATGCCCTTGACTGGGAATCATGCCAAAAACCTTCAATTCAAGGGCCTACGCTCTAACCACTGAGGAACACCAGCTAGGGCATATTTTATTTTTTAATATGCTAGAAGAGATATTAAAAACATGCACATGAGCCCAGCCAGCATGGCTCAGTGGTTGAGCGTCAACCTAAGAACCAAGAGGTCACGGTTTGATTCCCCAATTGAGGCATATGCCTGGGTGGTGGGCTCAATCCCCAGTGTGGGGCATGCCGAAGGCAGCCGATCAATGATTCTCTCTCATCACTGATGTTTCTAGCTCGCTCTCTCTTTCCTTTCCTCTCTGAAATCAATAAACAATATTTAAAAAATAGAAGGTAAAAAAATAAAAACATGCACTTGAATTTGCACTGCCATGCTTAATTCCTTGGATGCAGTGGGTTCACAGTGTTTGCTACTAACTATTCAAACACCTTTGAAATAGCAGCTTGTGAAAATAAACTATGAACTTCATAACAAGAAAACCTTTATTCCCCTGCTACTAGAATATTTTAGCTTCTTCAGAACACTGACAGAGAAACACAATATGGAAAACCAGCCTTCAGGAAGCATAGTGACAGGGTTAATTTCCAGTTCTGCAATGTAGAGTTTGTTATGGTAATCTGAAGGATATTCATTCAGTCATTCCTATGTGTATGTGAGAGAGAAAAGAGAGTGAGAGAGAGGAAAGAGAGACAGAGAGAGAGAGAGAGAGAGAGAGACAGCGATAGATACAGACTGAATGGTTGTTACTGGTTCGCACTACTATTCTACTTCTGTAGTGTTGTGGTCAGCTACATTTTCAAAATAAAGTCCACATGGCTAAACTGAACAATACAGTCAATCAGAGAGGACTGCACTGAGAAGAAATATTGTGGGCAAAGCCCTAAGCCCTGCACAAATACTGGGAGGCTGCTGTGTGTGCTGCCTGGACAGGAGGGAAGATTGGTAGAAAAACAAAGCAAACGAGATTCCCACGATTCGGCAATGTAGGGTAGGGACACTGGCTGGCTGGCGGGCTGGGCAACAGCCATGGGGAATCTCTCAGCCAACTTCACAAATGGAGCAGTCATGTGTTGGTGAGACCCTACCTCCTGAAAAATTTATACAGTGTCAGAGCATCATCCAAACCCCAAGAAGTGTACACAACTGGTAATGATATGAGAAGTGAGCTGGGCAGTACTGGAATGCGGCCTCTAGCCACGTTCATAAACATAGAGAACTGCACAGCATACCAGCTGGAGGATCATTTGGGGCAGGTATCGAGCATCCTAAACAGAGAATGTTATTTGTGCATCCATGAAGCTACCCAGTGATTTTTTTAAAGACATCATATGTAGTATTTTATTTGGATCTTAAGGAAAAACCTCAAAAGAAGAAAATTGAAATAACTTGTGACTTCCATGGTGGAAAATTTAGAGAAATGTGCTGAGGGAAAATGAGAAAATAAAAGATTCACCAACCTAGAAAAGCTTCTGTTTCCCAGATTCCAGCTTCCAACAGATTCAATAACTATAATACTTCCCAGGACTCCAAAAAGCACCACACCCACTTCTAATAGTAAAATCTAGTAATGTATTTTAATCAGGAGTACTTAGGTCCTCTCTATTCTTCTACCTTCCTCTCTATAAAATCAATAAAAAATATATATATATTTTAAAAAGAGTACTGAGGTTTAATTTACTAAATTTGTTTACTCTGCTTCAGCATGGGCTTAAAAAGAGCAAATAGTGTATGAACTTAAAAAGAATGAACAACCCACAGCCAACATCATACACAAAGGGTAAAAACTAAAAGCATTTCCCTTAAGACAAGCATGTCAAACCCGCAGCCAGGGGGTCGCATGACCCGCCGGCCGCGGTTCTGACATGCTTGCCTTAAGATCAGGAACAAGACAGGGATGTCCACTGTCACCACTTATTCAACATAGTACTGGAAGTCCTAGCCACAGTGATCAGACAAGAAGAAGAAATAAAAGGCATCCAAATTAGGAAGGAAGAAGCAAAAACTGCCATTGCTTGCAGATGACATGATACTGTATAAAGAGAACACTAAAGATTTCACCAAAAAAGTACTAGAACTGATAAATTAATTCAGTAAAGTATAATGATACAAAATAAATATCCAGATATCAGTTGCATTTCTATACACCAATAATGAACTATCAGATAGGAAAACTAAGAAAACAATCCCATTTATAATTGCATTAACAAACTACCTTTGAATAAGTTTAACTGGGGATATAAAAGACCTATATTCAGAACATTATAAGACACTAAAGAAAGAAAGTAAAGAAGGTACAAATAAGTGGAAGCATATACTGTGTTCATGGATAGGAAGAATTAACATCATTAAAATGTCCTTATTATCCAAAGCAATCTATAGATTCAATGCAATTCCTATTAAGATACCAATGGCGTATTTCACAAAACTAGAAAAGATATGCCAAAATATCTTTGGGAACCACAGAAGACCCCAAATAGCAACAGCTACAGTGGGGCCTTGACTTACGAGTTTAATTCGTTCCGTGATGGAGCTCGTAACTCAAATTACTCGTATGTCAAATCATCAGTGAACGAGTGAGACAGGTGATGCTGGGCTGATGTTGTGGCGTTCACTGTGACGTTCGCTGTGCCAACTAGCGGTGGGGTATCTGAAGCTGGCTCCTAACCCGAATTTTAGCTCACAACTCAAAGCAAAAACTCAGCCAAGAGACGGCTCGTATCTCGAAAAACTTGTTAGTCAGGACACTCGTAAGTCAAGGCCTCACTGTATTTTGAAAAAGAACAAAGTTGGAGGAATCACACTACATGCTATCAAGCTATACTACAAGGCCATAAATGTCAAAACAGCTTAGTATCCTATATAATAAAAGCCTAATATGCAAATTGACCAAACGGCGGAATGATGCACACTGACCAGCAGGGGGCAGACACTCAACGCAGGAGGTTCCCCCAGCCCGCAGGCCCCAGGCCAGCCAAGGGGATGCCAGTGATTGCCCCACAGCTCGCCCTGCAGAGGGAGGCAACCAGCGGCGGCGGCGGTGGGGGTGGGGCTGGCAAGCAGGCGGCACCAAGCTGGCCAAGGCAGGTGTCAGCGGGGGGCCCCCCGATTGCCCCCCCACTCACCCCACAGATCGGCACTGATCACCAGCCAGGCCTAGGAACCCTACCTGTGCAGTGGTACATTTATACAATGGAATACTACTCAGCCATAAAAAAGAAGGAAATCTTACCTTTTGTGACAATGTGGATCTATCTGGAGAGTATTATGCTAAGTGAAATAAGCCATTGAGAGGAAGACAAATACTATATGACTTCACTTATATGTGGAATCTAATGAATAAAATAAACTAACAAAATAGAAACAGATTCATGGATACGGAGAACAGACTGACAACTGTCAGAGGGGAGGGGTTTGGGGGAGCTGGGTGAAAAAGTAGAAGGGATTAGCAAAAAATCCCCACAAAACTCATAAGCAGACAACAGTATGGTGATTACCAGAAGAAAAGGGGAGGTGGGGGAAGGTAGGAAGGGTGAGGGGGGACAAATGGTGGTGGAAGGAGACTTGACTTGGGGTGGTTAATACACAATACAATATACACATGACACACTATAGAATTGTATACCTGACACCTATATAATTTTATCAATCAATGTCACCCCAATAAATTCAATATAATTTTTTTTAAAAGAATGGCTCTTGCAGGTGGCCAGACTTGAGCTCAAATCACATATTGACCACTAACTATCTGTGTAACCCAGTGTAAAAAACTTGACTCTCTAGGTTTCAGATTCCTCCCCTGTTGAACCAGGAAAATAATATCTAACTTCCAGAATTGTAGAATGTCTACCACATGGTAAGTGTTCAATGTTAGCTGTTATTACTATTATTTAATCCCATTAAATTTTATTCTGGTTACTGTAGAGATGTAAAATGATTGCCCTGGTTAAGACTAACAACACTGCACTTACCTATAATTTCTTAAGTCATCATTTACTTTTTTTAAACAAATTTTTAGTGATTTCAGAGAGGGAGAGATAGGGAAAGAGAGAGGTAGAAACATCAATGATGAGAGAGAATCATTGATTGGCTGCCTCTTGCATGCCCCACACTGGGGATCAAGCCCACAACCCGGGTATGTGCCCTGTCCAGGAACCAAATTGTGACCTCCTAGTTCACAGGTCAATGCTCAACCACTGAGCCATGCCAGCCACACTACTTTTCTTTTATTGATTTCAGAGAGGAAGGGAGAAAAAGAGAGAGATAGAGAGATCAATGATGAGAGAGTGTGTGTGGACCATAGCAGTGGTGTGGACCAGCCTCTGGCTGTCAGTGGGACATTTTCAGCTCATGCAGTCACATTTTTCATGGCTCCAGTTCTATTTGGTTTTTCTATTTCATTTTGAGTGAGATTTTGTAAGTTGTGTTTTTCTAAGAAATTATCCATTTTGTATAAGTTTTCAAATGTATCAACATAGAACTATTCAGAGCATTTCCTCCTTTTTATTGATCTGTGTCATATCTGTAGCTACAGTTTATTCACTCTAAAAATTAATTGTGCATTTTAAAAAAATCAATCGTGCCTGTGGTTTACCTATTTTATTATTTCAAAATAACTACTTTGAGTTTGTTCATCTCGATTATATAGGTTGTTTCAATTTCACTAATTTTACCCTTATAGTTTCCATCCCAGCACTACTGCTAGATTCAAATCAGAGGGGCCCTGCCCATCACAATAAAAACAATAAAAATAGAGTTATTAACGATGATGTGGCTGTGACTGTCACTTTAGATGCAACCCACTCTGTGATACACAATATGTTCATTATGATTCAGTTCTATTTTTTAGTATCCATTATGATTCCTTCTGTGACCCATGAGTTATTTAGAATTATGTTTTTGCATTTCCTGACTTCCAGGCTTTTTTAGGAATCTTTGTTAATGAGTTCTCTCCTGCACACACTTCAGAATGATTTCATCTGAGGGGCAGAATCATTTGTGGCGGGCTGCTCACAGCCTGATGCCAATGCTGGCAGTAGGAGGCTGGCAAGGGCACAGGGGAAGGGGAGGGGTGGGAAAAGGGGGTGGGGGCCTGACAGTTTCTGCTACACTGATCCTCAGGCAACTAGTTTTATTCATGTCCAGGGTACCCTTCCATTGTTTCGTTCTTATAACCTCCTTTCTTTGTACCAAAGATAGCACCGAATAACACTCGTTGGCACCTTACTCTTGTCCCTTAGTATATCTTGGAGAAGTTCCCATGAGGGTACACTGAAAACTGCACAATATTCCATTTCAAGAATGTACCATAACTTAGTTAACCAGTTCCTTTTATGAAAATGAGGCAACCACAGCTTCAAAGCCCATTTACAATCTAATTTCCAGATCCCCCTTCAGGTCCCCTCTGACTTAGCCCAGCCATGGACTTAAAAGGAAATCTGTTGCATTTCAAAAGCACGTCTAGATGTTTGAGAACGCAGGGTTTTCAGGTGACCAGAGCTGTCCTGCTCAGGACGGAAGTCTCATCCAGGTGCTTCCCAGCCTCTACAGCCACTCTGCAGCCCCAGCGTCCTGTCCTCATCTTGTCACCTCATGGTTGCAGGCAACACTGCCACACTCCAATGCGGGAAAGGAGAGGTGGCTTTGTTGGAAGTATACCCAAAAGCCATACACTTAAATCGAATTTGCCAAAACCTAGTGACTGACTAGCCCTAGCTGCAAGGAGAGCTGGGAAATTTGGCAGAGAACAGGATCATCATGACCAACATAGGTCAGTCATGCTTCCTTCCTGGAATCTGGGTACATAACTGTAGGCATCAGAGAGTGAAGAAATTTTAGGTAACAGTGATTCTGTCAGTTCAGTAAAGGCACCGTGAAAAGAAAAATGAATACAATGTCTTTGATGCCTAGTCTAGGTATCCTATCCTATATAATATAATATAATATAATATAATATAATATAATATAATATAATATAATATAATATAATAGAAAAAGATGCAAATTGACCATACCTTCGCTATGCCCACCATTGGCTAATCAGAGTGATATGCAAATTAACCGCCAACAAAGATGGCAGTTAATTTGCATACGTAGGCACGAAGCGGCAGAGCGAAGACTGGAGGCGGCTCTGGCAGAGCATCGAAGGCTTGAAGGCGGCTCCGGCCGGAGCAGCGAAGGCTTGAAGGCGGCTCCAGCCAGAGCGAAGGCCTGGGTTTCATTTCCCAAATGACCTGGGGTAATAAAAGATTACTCTAGCCCTGGCTGGTTTGGCTCAGTAGATAGAGCGTCAGCCTGTGGACTGAAGGGTCCTGGGTTCGATTCTGGCCAAGGGCACATGCCCGGGTTGCAAGCTCAGTCCCCAGTGGGGGGAGTGCAGGAGGTAGCCAGTCAATGATTCTCTCTCATCACTGATGTTTCTATCTCTCTCTCCCTCTCCCTTCTTCTCTAAAATCAATAAAAATATATATTTTTTTTAAAAAGATTACTCTAGCACAGCCGTGGGCAAACTACGGCCCGTTTGAAATGAATAAAACTAAAAAAAAAAAAAAAAAAAAAAGACCGTACCCTTTTATGTAATGATGTTTACTTTGAATTTATATTAGTTCACACAAACACTCCATCCATGCTTTTGTTCCGGCCCTCCGGTCCAGTTTAAGAACCCTTTGTGGCCCTCGAGTCAAAAAGTTTGCCCACCCCTGCTCTAGCACCTCAATGTAGGATTGAGTGAACATATTTTTTAACTTACTGTAAGTTTTCAAGCTGCTGCTATCTGTCCAAAAGTATTTGAAAGAGCTATTTGGTAAAGAGTTACATGTTATCATTGGTCAAATATAACGGTAAGTTAAACTGGTGAGCTCTATCTCTTAGTGAAGTCTGATTAGATGAACAGAGTTAACTGCATGGCTTATATGGCTGACCCTGAAAGATCACAGATACCACGGTGGGGACCTGGAGGTTCTGGCGACATCACGATCTCTCAGAAATCTACTTCCCACGTAAGCCTGCTTCAAACAGCAGTGTGAGTTTTATCCTCAAATGCTTCAGGACTAAGAGGGAGCGGGCAGAGAAGTGTTGGTTTGCCTGCCATCTACATACATGTATTTGTAATACAATCCTCTCATTCTAAAAAACTGCATAATCAAAATGAAATCTGATAGCAGATACAGCATTGGTTCATTTCAATGTTCAAGTCACTGTAGAAATTTATTATATCAAATGGTAATGTTAAATGAAAACGTGCCACCATAAAGTCAGCCAGATTACTTGACCTCAAGTAATACAAACATAACCAGTGCAGCAAAAACAATTAAATAAGATGGGAAAGCAACTATAAACAGTCAGATTTTAATACAGCAATAGTCTTATCATTGCCTTTAAAACTTTTATATGGATCCATTCATTGATATGTCTCATACTATTAGTGAATCAACAATATTCACTTACTAGTAGTCATATGAGAATACAAAACGTTAAATTATATAAGGAAAAATACAGTTTAGATTAGAAAAATACAAAATTCTTAATATGCCACCAAACCATGTTTTACCTTTAGAATCGCAAGCAATGTGACTAGAGTGCTCACAACTATTCCATCTGCAACCTGAATTCTCAGAGATGATGCACGGTTTTTATTCACCAAAAGCGTTGTTCTCTGAACTCCTCAAATCACTACTAAGCACAGCAACCTACATTTAAATTTCAGGCTCCTGTCTCCCTGTGACTGCTCCACCTCATGCACAGCAGGGATATGGCTACAGAGGCCAAGGTGGGCACTGCAGCCGGCATTGTGCCCTTTCTCTAAAAACCTGTCTGCTAACTCCATTCTTTATCAGCCTGGCACTTCCACTCCTGCTAAACCCATGCCATCCTGCCCAGGCTGGCAAGAACATCAGATATGTAACCCACAGCAGGATAATCTTCACTAACTTAACAATCAAGAGATACTCGGCAGTGCATACAAACAGAATAAAGAGGTAGAAATGTCCAAGGGGATTCCATTCTACTTATTCTCCCTAGGACTATAATCAGTATTTCTCATCCGTCTTTTCAATGTGTCCCATAAGACTTTCTTTTTTTTAATATATTTATTTTTTCCATCACCATTTATCCCCTCTATACCATCTTCCACCTCTACCTCCCTTTCCCCTACTACAATCGCCACACTGTTGTCCATGTCTCAGTTCTCTCTGTTTCTGTTTTGCTCAATCCCTGTACTCCCCAGCACCTCACCACCACCACCACCACCACCAGAGCTGTCTGCCTGCTTTCTATGAGTCTGTCTCTATTTTGCTTGGTAGTTCAGTTTGTCCATTAGATTCCACATATGAGTGAAATCATATGGCACTTGTCTTTCTCTGACTGGCTCATTTCACTTAGCACATTGTTCTCCAGGTCCATGCATGCTGTGGCAAAGGGTAAAGTTTCTTCCTTTTTATGGCTGAGTAGCATTCCATTGTGTAAATGTACCACAGCATTTTTATCTACCCATAAGACCTTCTAATAGATGCCCCTATTAGTGAGAATCAGAATCCATTAGTGAGGTCTGTGTCCCCGGATCCACTCATCCTTCAAGATTAAACAAAGGCTCCCAACTATAAAAAGCCACCTCCAGTTTGTCACAGTTAAAACCAACTTCTCCATTTTCCATACTTTCACTTTATGCACATGTCTATCTCTATCTCAACAGTCCTTCAAGCCTGTAAGGGCATGGACTTTGGTCATATCCATCTTTGAAACCTTAGTTCCTAGCATAGAGCAGACACAATAAACTCAACTAAAACAGCATATTCACTGAAACAGGCATTGGAGGTTGTGGAGTCAAAAAAATAAAACAGAGCTCAAGACCAACTCTCTCGGCCAAAAAGTGTCATCCAGACCCACATGCGTGCATGTGGGACAATCGCAAGACAAAGGAGAAGAGGCGTGTAGGTTCTAAATGTGGGCACTTTCCCACGGCGGAGGGGCCCTGAGAGTGCAAAGTGCTCCCCTGCTCTCTGCTGTCTGTACTGGTGTCATACTAACCAGTTCCAGCCGGAGGACACCTCACGGACTCCGATAGAGAAGCACCATCCTTACACAGGGACATTAGAAAAAGGCTGGAGATGCAGCCTGCAGGCTGATTACCTGTAATGCTCACTGATGGGAATATGCTGAGAGAAGTACAAAGCCGATGTCCGCGCTCTCCAATGCCACTTCTTTGCAGGAAGAGTGTAAAGGACACAGTCTTCCAATTCTTCTTGGAGCAGGTCCACCAGCTGTTTATGGGACCCTCCATAGAATGCTTCAATGAGGAGAATACTCATTGGCCCTTCAACCCGTCTCAGATTCTAGATAATAAGCAAAAAAATGCATCTTTCAAATATATGTGTATGTGTAGAAAGATTTTTTAAATACAAATAAGATATTATACCCAGTAAGTACAAATAATTTATAGATGCATTATTTTATAAGAAATGCGTGTGTCCCACTATTTAACAAAGCATATAACACTTAAGGTTGGTATTTTTGCAATCAATATGATTGCATCATTCATGTTAGTAAGAGGACATGAAGGATGTTTTCTTTTTCTGATTTGTTTTCTTCATGCCCTAAGATTACTTCCAGAAGGACTCAGTTTCCCTCCTACCTTAGGAAGTATAAGCCCCTCTCCTGCTGTGGTCACTACTTCCTAGTTGAAAGGGCTTTGATCGGACTCAGTAAACTCCAGACTGGCTTGGCCTAGAGTTGTATTGAGTCTTGGACTGTCTTCTTCTCCAAGAGCCCTTCATGGGTAAGGCCCTTCCAGTTCAGATAGTCTCTGATTCTGTAATTCTCATGTTAATCCATTTTTAAATTCACCAGCTATCACTACCCTCAATGAACCCATATTTATAAGAGAGCACATTCATATTCAAATCTCAATTCTCTAGTGTTATAAATCTTAGGATACAATTTCTTAAGATAGTAGACATACGTTGACCACTTCCTCACAATTGTATATAGCCCACTCCCAAAGAAAGACCAATGAAATGCAGTAAAGCTATATGCCAGTGAATCAACAAGGTTTCTACAACCTTTCCTTAACAAATCTGAGGGATAATGTTATCATTAAAAACATGGTAAATTTTTCATCACAGAGAACTGGTTAGCAAGAAATTTTTATTTGAATAGTATCACTTTTGTTAATGTGCTAGTGAAATAAAAATATATGTAAGAATATAAAAACTTTTACATACATTTCAATGTATATGCTATTTCCTATTGGAAGTAAGGAAGAAAAATATTGCTTTAAAAAATACACCAGCCTGGACAGTGTGCTCAGTGGTTGACCATCCACCTATGAACCAGAAGGTCACGGTTTGATTCCCAGTCAAGGCACATGCCCAGGTTGGGGGCTCACTCCCCACTAGGGGGCATGCAGGAGTCAGCCAATTGATGTTTCTCTCTATATAACCCTCTCCCTTCCTCTTTCTAAAAAGTAAATAAAAACATTTTTTAAAAATAAAATAAAAAATATTCCATAGGTGTGAATTTCTCTTTATGACTAAAGAAAACACCACTTAAAAATGGCATATTCCTTTTCCTAATAATTTTGTTCCATAAAATTAGTCTCAACAATGCAGGGGTGATCTTCACTAGTAAAACTGTACTTCACCTTGCTCAGACAAAGCCATGCCTCTTAAATTGCATTCCAAAGCAAAAAGTCTCAAATGGTTCTCAAAGAAGTGCCAGAAGTGAATAAAAGCTTATTTCTTGATCTCTCAGTCTCCCGAGGAGCAGTTTGGAGGACAAGTATACAAACATATTATAATTACCTGCAAAGTGAGAAACAGTGTTCCTTGCATGGACAAGGCATAAACCCCGGGGTCAGGGAGATACAAATTTGGAGCTTGGCTCCATCACTTCCTAGCTGAATGACCTTGGACAAGTTACCTCACTTTGTGGGCCTCAGTCGCACCTTCCCTAAAGTGGGGACACCAGACCTAACCACAGAGGCGTGAAGATAAAATTGTGGCACAGTAGCTTATGATCAGTAATAAGGTATTTTGCTCCTCCCATTATGACTATAAATCACCTTACTTAAGGAGAAAGAATATCTTCATATCATCCAGCATTTTAAAATCAGTAATTTTTAATCACGACCTCCTATCCACCAAGGACGGGTTAGAAAGATAGAGACACACATGCAACTGGTAAACAGTGGGTGTTACCCATTCCTCAACAGCAGCTTGCACTGCAAATATGATTTTAAAGGCGCCACTGGTTTTGTGGCTAAGAAGGAAGCTCAGAGGCTGAGCTATGCAGAGGCTCAATTTTTTTCAGGCCAGCTGGAGAGAGGCTTCAACTCTAATCACACTCCAAGTTTAACAAAACGGTAGCCATTAATCCTTCAAATGAGAGAAGCTTCTAGAAAGTAACTAGAGAGAGCAATAAAAGGCAGTTTTGAAAATGATATCAAAGGTTTCAAAAAAGAGAGAATAAAAGCAGCTTAACATTAATTGGCTTACTAGATCACATCACAGATATCTACCATCTTGCTTTATTTCCTCTGACCTAATCATGCTAAGGTGTATATGCACTGTCTATTCTTAAAAGGTCTCTAAAAGATGCTTGTAAAAATGACCTGAGATATTTCCTCAAGTGACAGGATGGAAAAAAACACTCTAAAGAATATTTCACTCATATAAACCTCAAACAAAGCAACTTTGACATTAGCGGGGGGGGGGGCGGGGGGGGAGCTTTCTGATTCTTCATTACTCTACCCTTTTCCATGATTAATCTAGAGCACGTACTATGCCATATAGTTACAGATGTTTCTTATGGGCCTGAATCATGAGTTATCTGCAAACTGTGGAGGCAGTATGTGTAGGTGCTGCTGTAGATTCAAGAGAATCAGTACGCAGAACTGAACACCAAGCATGTGGGAGGTTGAAAAATAGAAAAGGGGGGAAAAAAGATTATAGCTATAGAAGTTTTCCACCCCTTTAATAGCTCAGTAAGAACAGTGAAATGCACAGGTTTGAACTGGCGTTTACTTGAGCATTTTGCTAGTGGCCAATGGGTGTGCCTGCATTTGGGGTATTTTTCTAGGGAGAGTAACTATGTCCTACCATCTCTGAAAACTATACTTAGTGGCTTTGATTCATGGAAATTTGTTCTGCTTGTTTTGTGGAGACAGACATATCCTGGCAGCTCCCCCACTTACTTCTATTGCAACTTTTGTGGCAAGAAGAAAATGTGTTCTTCCCTGTGGTCTTCTTAAAGCACAACCTGGAAGAAAGATGATACCCATTAGGTACACACAAAAGAAGGAAGCTGAGTTTTAAATATAAGATTTAAACCAAATGCCATTACAGCACATTAAAGAACAGTTCAAATGCTTAAGCTGTGCTTAGTTTTGTTTTAGAAAACATTGCTTGAGACATATAAACATGAGGTTAAAAAAACACTTTGTTAAAAAGGATTTTTGCCATTATGCTAGAGTTTGTTGAAAGATAAAGAGAGTATGTTATTTGCCCATTTTAGCAATACTCCCAGAAAACTGCATCAGTCATCCCGACACCACAGATGCTCACAAGCAAGTCAGGTGAACACAGCCAGTTTTGCACATTAGGAAGGGGTACCAGAGAGTGAGTCCTCAGGAGCGGCAGGAGCAGGACCCCAACACTGAAGGTTCTTACTCCAAAACAAGCAGAGGTCCTTCGTGGCAGTGACCATGTGTTTGCCAAAAGATGGTGGGTGAACGGACATGCAGACAAAGATCTTACATGGGTGCCTGGGTGAATGCATCTATTAACGCGTTTGCACAGGTACAATCACAGATATTAAACCCTTGAAACATTTAAACTGCGTAAGTCTATCAGAAGTAGGGTGTGGCATTTTAAAAGAAAGAAATGGCACGCGCGCGCACGCGCGCGCGCACACACACACACACACACACACACACACACAAAAACACTTCTTACATTGGAGAAAAAAATACCAATCAGAAAGCCCAAGTCCTTTCCTCATGACACTACAATGATGATATTCTATGACATTAAGAAAAGAGTAAACAGCCAAATCCATTTTTGCCATTTATATGCTGCTCTCCCTAAAAGAGCATATACAATGTTTTTGATAAATTTTATCAACTTTTTTTTTTGGGAGGGGGGGTGAGAGCCCGGTAGAAGGGGGCAAAGGGGGAAAAATGGGGGACATCTGTAATACTCGCAATAAAATAAATTTTTAAAAAAAATTTATCAACTTTTAAATTTCTCTGCTTAAACAAGTAAACTTCAGTTAAAAAAAATAAATAAAAATAAAATAAAAAACCTCATTTTTTCAGCATATTTTATTCCCCGGTGATACCAATAAGTGAGGTTCTACTATACCATTAAATTTTATGGAAGTTTGATTCATTATTTATACTATGATTTAATGATATCTGGTTACATGCTAAACACTAAATTGGCAATATGAAATGAGTAAATATGATAGTTATGACATAGAAATTTTAAACAACTTCAAATTCTATCTAAGATCACCAGAGGTCAAAATGATCTAATTATCTACTTTTCCAAAAAGTTTGTATTAATAATTAAAAGGGGATGGAAAGTGAGAAATCAAAAGAGTATTCCAGAGAAACATTTTGACCAAAATAAAAATGTGCCACCAGTCATTTCAGTTAAACACTAATAATGCATTGATTAGGTCACTGAGAACAAAAGTAGCCTGAAACCAATGCTGTGAATATTTTTAAATTGTTATTAAAACTTTTCGTCATTGTACCTGCGTTTATTTCCAGCTTGACCCAATTTCTTTATTCCCTGAGCCATGAACATTTTCAAGGTGAACTACATTTTTGTCTACCTACTCTAGCACTTACAACTGATGTGGTAGTTGAGGTTTTTTTTACACTACAGATAAAGGAAAATCGCAATATGTCACTGATGTATTGAAAAAGATGTGCTAAATAGATATACATCATGTGGACTTTCTAAATGTAATCCTAAATCACATTAGAAACCTACAATTAGCCCGCATCCATGATGTCAATTGGGTTACCTATAATATTTAAATAAATTTCCAACCAAATACCAAGTAAAAATTTTAAATCAGAGGAATCGTTGTATGAATATATTCCACAGACACCTTACTGCTATTAGTTGTAGGAAGGTATAGTTTCAGTGACGATGGTTCTAACGGTTTTAATCCCACACACATGAGAAATTGATTCCACAGGTTAATGTGCATATGGCTTGATACCTTACACTTGCACCAATTACTGAAACTATTTTCTATTCGCCTATAAGCAATATTAGGAAAAGTAATGTTGGCAGAGCAAACACCAGTGAGCTTACACACTAACTGCTTTAAGTTGGGGAAAGTAAAGTTGAGTAGGATTTCCCAATAGGTCATCAGAGGTTTACCTGGTATTTTCTGACTGACCCCTTTCCTTCTGCACCTCCACCCACCAACTCCAACACTTGCAGCTTCTATTTAAAAAGCAACTAATAACCCAGCAGGATAAAATAGGGCAGTACTGAGAAAAGTTAGTGTTACCTTCCAGCCCACTCACTTACTTTAATGATTCATCAGGGAAACCCCTGTTGTTAAAATATACCTGAAATCTCATTAAATAGTAAAAAAATAAGCATGAAAAGATTTCTGCTTTGAAACATGTCACCATTGATTCCCCTAACAGAACCTATGAAGGGTGAATATGTAGTGAAAATACATTTTGCTAAAAAATAGTTTCCTCAAAGTATTACACTACATTCATTATCAATGTGGGGAAGGGGTGTCTATGAAATGGTTTGGGGGTTTTTAACTTTTAAAAATCAGGCACAGCAAATTCATGCTTACCCCTAAAACCTCAATGTGACCTCTGAAAACTGAAATATAATCTGGCATGAAATGCAGAGTAATAACCTTGCAATCCTAAAACTATAGGCACTGATAATATTCTAGCTGCATAATTAGAGAAAGTTTAGCTAATAGTAAGGAATGAGTCAGATTCCTGAACACTGGTTTGAATTGAAGAAAATGCATCATGGAAACTAATCATTATTCCATTAACTGATTATAGGACATACAACCTAACATTCATCATATCTTGTATACTATATGTACTTAAATAGCAATATTAAAAAAATCTTGAGTTAATAAAGAAAAAGATGTAGACCTCTAATAATTTATCCACCACTCCCCCCCTTCCCCCCCACACACACACATGCTAAGGATGTTCTAATTTCTTCAACTGAATTTTGTTTACTGTTGAGGTAACTAAAAGAACTGAGGATTTATGCAAGATTTGGTAAGAAGACTTATAAGCCATATTCTTTGTGAGATCATTTAAAACCATTTTAAAATATACTTTTCCAACTATATGATTTGCAATGATATTTTAACACATGCTCTTTTCAAATTTACAGTCTGATATACATATATGGCTATTTAAATTTTCCTAACAAATATTTTCATTCTTTCTCAATTTGGAATTTAACTTTCTGCTTAAAAATATCAGTCACTTCTTCCATGATTTGAATTAATCCAAAGTCTTGGTTATGACTGTTAGCAACAAATGTAAAATCAACAAATAATTTGATATGCCTGAACTATGACATCATTCACTTGTTTTCAAATATGCATAATTTCCACAAATAACTACATGTGTATATATTACAATTTATTACCTTACATTTTTATAAAGTTACATTCCAGGTTATATAGCAAAATTATAACTATGAAAATTTTTGTGAGAAGTTTGCTGGTTTAATTTCAGGGACAAATAAAAAGCTAACCTTCTTTCAAGTTTTCATTGCTATTATTTTCATGAAGAACTTCAAACTATAAAAGTAACAATGAATTAGTTCTACTGAATACTAAAAATGTTCTCAATCTGCTGACATTTTAAAACATGGCAGTATAGGTATGCATCGATAGAATGTTATACACCAGAAAATCATCTCATCACTCAATTGACCTACCCTAATTAGATTACCCTTTTAACTATATCTCCATGCTACCACACAATCTGGTTCCTGTCACACCATTCTCCAGAAGCCAGCCACAAATAATCTTCCAAAATGCAAATCTGATCATAAAGTGACATGCTCAAACATCTTCAATGTCTCTCCACCATCTAAAGATAAAACCCAAGGCCTACACAGTGCAGTTACAACCTTCCTTTTCCAGCCCCTTCCTTCCTTTCTCTACATTAGACCCTCTCATCCCCCTCCCACTTTAATTTCTCTTCCCTCACTTCTGCAGACTTGGCACCACAGCAACACCAAGTACTCACACTCATGTAGCTTTTTTTAAAATCTATTTCTATTGATTTCAGAGAGGAAGGGAGAGAGAAACATCAATAATGAGAGAGAATCATTGATTGGCTGTCTCCTACATGCCCCACACTGGGGATCGAGCCCCCAGCTGGGGCATGTGCCCTGACCAGGAATCGAACTGTGACCTCCTGGTTCATAGGTTGATGCTCAACCACTGAGCCATGCCCAACCAGGCTATGTTACACTTCTATGACTTCACATCTTTATCTCTTTTCAATCAGCCTTCTCTTCATGTTCACTTAATGAACTTTTCTTAAAATTTCTGCTCATGAATCATCAATTCTATGAAGCCTTTCCCTGAACTTCTCTTAGCATGGCTTCCTTTCTACTTTGTACAGTAGTATTTGACTTGCTTCACTCTATTTCCATGCCTTGCTTCCCCAAGGGACTGTGAAAATCTGGAGGATGGGGACCATGACATTATCTTCCGGGGACTAGCCCATGATCTGTTTTTGTAGAGCTGAACGGAACATCAGGGGGAAATGGGAAGTTGATTCTGCCTTTAAAGTGGCATTGCTTTCACTTAGCGCAGGTCCAGAGCAATCAGGTGTCAGCCAGCACTACACTTGCTTCTAATGACTTCCCATTGTTCCTAAAGACGAAACTAAATCAAGCCATCAGCATATCTGAACACATTTTATTACATTCTCTTTCAAATAATGATTCTTATTTCTTATTGTTCACAGAAATCAGAATTTATTGGAAATAATGTTTTATGTAGATGTGTGTTTATCTTAACCTACTAACATAACAGAAGCAACGATGGTTAAGCAATTAAGAGAAACACTATGAGCAAAGCCAGGTTGATGGCCGAGAATATCTGAGATCTGTGAATTCTGAAAATCATATGCAGTTTTTTAATCTGTTTGATCTACTCTCGCTGTAGTTTAATACTAGAAGTGGAAGTAGGATGAGAAGCCAATTCCCTCACCATCAATCTGGAGTTCCCATTCCACATTTAGTAATTAGGCTGTTATTTAATGGGGAAGACAAAGACAGTTTTAAATACTTTCTGCCAACAATTATCCATTTTATAAAAGTTTGACAAGATGAAAAATGTATTTGCTTTCTTGAGATGGCATTTCTCCAAGGCTCCCACCTTCCTGAAAGGGGCTGCAAATCAGCTCAGCGGGAGAAAACTGGGTGACCCGACACATTGGGATACGGATCCCAAGGAGAGATCCGAGTGTGTCATAGAATTACAGGTGGGGGGAACGCAGCTGCCACTGCTGTCCACCCACTATTCTGTAATAGAGGAAGAAGTGGAGTGAGATCAAGAGTCTTCTGACTCATTATTCCTATGTCTTCCCATTACTCTTCACTGCAGGACAGAAGTAAAAAGAGGCCTCCATTTTCTAGTCTTTGAAGTTTTGGGGTTAAATATCAATGTTTAAGAATTATGAATACATAAATGATATCTATTGCAGCATCCTAATATATAAAAGCCCAGGGCGGTAACGACTGATCATGACTGAAGGCTGATCAACCCAAAAGTCCTTCAGTCAGCCCCAGTGCTGACTGCCCTGCTGCAGCCTGGCGACTCAGCACTGACTGCCCAGGGGGCTAAGACACAGAGAGAGAGGCAGGGTCTGATCTGAAGCCTCAGGAGCAGCTGTTGATCAGTACTTGCCTCTCTCTTTCTCTCCCTCTTTCTTTGTGAGCTTCACCAGCAGCCAGGCCTCTCTTTCTCTCCAGGCCTTGGCAGGGGCTACTGTTCAGCCCCGCCTCTCTGATCAAGCCTGGAGATAGGCCCAGAGATGCTGACTGGCATAGGAAGTGACCAATCAGAACCAAATGTGGGTGCTGTGAAGAACCAATGGCTGCCTAGGAGGCGGAGCTTTTGACGTTGATTGGCATAGGAACCGACCAATCAGGACCAAATGTGGGTGCTGTGAAGAACCAATGGCTGTCTAGGAGGCAGAGCTTCTGACACTGACTGGCATAGACAAGGACCAATCATAACCAAATGTGTGTGCTGTGGGGAGCCAATGGCTACCCAGGAGGTGGAGCTTCTGACGCTGACTGGCATAGAAACCAACCAATCAGAACCAAATCTGGGTGCTGTGGGGAGCCAATGGCTGCCTAGGAGGCAGAGCTTTTGACACTGACTGGCATAGAAACCAACCAACCAGAACCAAATCTGGGTGCTATGGGGAGCCAATGGCTGCCTAGGAGGCAGAGCTTTTGATGCTGACTGGCATAGAAACCGACCAATCAGAACCAAATTGGCCGGCAGAGGAGGGCAGTTGGGGGCAAGATCAGGCCTGCAGGAGAGGGCAGTTGGGGGCAACCAGGCTGGCAGGGGAGGGCAGTTAGGGGTGATCAGGCAAGCAGAGGCAGTTAGGGGCAATCAGGCAGGCAGGCAGGTGAGCAGTTAGGAGCCAGCAGTCCCAGATTGCGAGAGGGATGTCCTGTGGGATCGGCCCTAAACCGGCAGTCAGACATCCCCCAAGAGGTCCCCAATTGGAGAGGGTGCAGACTGGGCTGAGGGAACCCCTCCTCCATGCACGAATTTCGTGCACCAGGCCTCTAGTATATTTATAAGCATGTGGAATATGAATGTCACTATAAGGTCATCAATACAGGTATTACATATTATCCTATATAATAAAAGCCTAATATGCAAATTGTCCCTTCGACTGGGAGCTCGACCAGTGAGTTCGACCCAGGGCTGGGCCAGCTGACAAGCCTCCTGCGGCCCCTCCCCCCGGCCGGCCCCGCCCTGGCCCGTGGCAATGGCGGCAGGTGGCCAGGGGAAGGGAGACCCTGGCCAGCAGCCAGCAGCCACTAGGGACCCTACCCATGCACAGATTTTGTGTACTGGGCCTTTAATATTTAATAATACTTCCCAATAGTTTGTAAATCCAGGACATCAGTGATATAAGTCACACAAAACTGAATACCATGTAGTTAGGGTGAAAAAACTCAAACTTTTGTCCTAATCTCTTGTGATTCCTTGCAGAATCCAGCATAATCATCCCTCTCCTGACCTCACAATCCTTATCCTTCATGCCTCCCCAGCTCTAAACTGACCTCTTTTTGACAGGATAATAGGCCTTGAGTTCTGGGATGGAAGAAAGCCAATATCCAAGGTTCACATGACAAGAAAGGTTTGCTCTGAAACATAAGGTCAACTATATTAGCTACATTACATACGTAATTTACTACAGTCACCATCAAATAAAGCCCAAATCCACTTGATGTAATAAACTGTAGTACTTCTTTGTACTTACCACTTGTAGGCTAGGTTTATATGAGTGATTACACAACATCTGCATCCTCCACTGGGTATTGAGTTCCAGGAGGAGAGGGGCCAGGTCTGCTTGCTTACCACTACATCCCCAACACTTAGCAAACAGAAAGTGTTCAACAAATGTGAGCTGAGACAATAAACCATAAAACCCGTTAGCTATGGCATTGACAATTTCTTCCTAATTCATCCAAGATCTATATTATTATCAACCACAAACAATCACCTCTTACTACCATTAATTACTACTTATTCATGTTATCACCATCTAAAGGTAACAGGTGGCATCTTATTGTATCTAACATTGCACAACTCATCCTAAGGAAAACAGTTCCACTGACAGCGTTGCTGTGGGGTGTAGAAGCCATGTTTCATGCCATGGGCAGCTGTCTTCTCTGACTGCTGGTCTCTATAACAATATTTCACACAAAGACAGTCAAGTCTGAAAGAATTCAACTGGTTCAATCATTAGACAGGCATTTTTTATTGGACAGGAGCATTTTCTTGCTACCCTGCATTGGCTTCTATGTCAAAATTTAACTCAGACTTGGTTTGTGCAAGGTAATTATAAATATACACACCAAATACGTTGAAAATAAAATGATTAATTTTTTAAATATACTGGCACTAGTGAGTCTACTAACATCTTTTAAGAACTGAATCAGTATTAACTGAATAAAAAATTTTGGAGAAGTTTCCCTCTCCAAGTGGGAGGCACATACCACATTTTCTGTTAATTTTGAAACAGAAATAGCAGGGTTACTCTAACACACAAACATTCTCAACGTCCTATTTGAAGTACAACAACCCAAGCAAACATGGGTGGCATTCCCTTGATGAGTTGAAATAAATGTCACCAAGTATAAAGTTCTGGATTTATTCACTTCCAGTGAAGAATGAAAAGGACGCAATCTCGCAACTCAATCTATTTATCAGTAAGGGGAAATCCACTTAAAAGAAATGCAAAATCCTAGCAGTTCAGGAAGCAAAAGAATATCAGTAAACACTTGGGAGAAGAAAGAAATTTCCATACAGGACTAAAGGCCTAGAAATAGATATCCCTAGTACCAAGGTTAGATGCTGTTAGTGTTTTTAATAATTCATTTTATATAAATGAAAGTCGCCCTGCAGTTACAGAGCTTTTAAATAGTATTTGGGAGTGTGAGATAAAGGCAGTATCAGAATCTGTTGTTTAAGATCCAAATCAATATAAACCATGTTTTAAAGATGTATATCAATTAAAATATTTAGTGAGACTTCTCTCATCTCCAAAGTTCCACATGAACATAGTAATTTACTAGAAGTAGGATTAAAGTATACTTTCTTCTACTTATTTATTGCAGCAGCTCTTTTCTTAGTTGCAGTACCTTTTTCAAGAATGCTGATCTGTCGATGGTCTTAAGGCATTTACGTATGGTTTAAGAAGCTGACAGTAGAAAAACTAGATAGAATCTAGAAATTTTAAGTGATAAAATGTAAAAAGCTTAGAAGCCCAGTTTAGACGGGTGCTAAGTAAAACAGATGTGGTAATGAGAGCTGTATCACTATTTTTAAATATCACAAGGGGCATATTATTAGCTACCCACTATTATAAGGAAAAGAGTCAGTCTGATAATAATAGACTGGGATTTTAAAATCCTGCAGACATTTGAGATGAAGACTGTTGAGTAAAGAAAAGGCATCCAACGACAACAGCGTACAGTTTCTGGAAGGTCTGTTATGCTCCAGTTTCTGCAGAGGAAGCGCGGGCTTGCCCCTATCATCTGACACACACGTTTCCCCTGGATAACAGATAAGGAGCAAGCACCATGACTTTTATCTATTTAGTGGCCTTGTCTGTCACTATTATCTCTCTATCAACCTGTTTTTCAAGGAGACATTCCAATGATATAAATATTTTGTCTAATGAAGCAGAGACCCTCCAGTAACGGATATTCATTACAAACTACCCCAAATCACACTTTGCATCCTCATCATCTCTTAAGGAAGTAATTTCATACTTGGCAAACGGTGTTCAAACAGAGTACGGTTGTTCAGGAGTTAATTAATTCCCTCTTGCATCAGTATCCAGAATATATGTACCATGTTTGGGACCATAAGTCTCTCGACTGGGTTAATTAGCATTCACAGTTAACAAACAGCCTGAATCTTTGTAGAAAAAGATAATAACTTAAACTCCCAAAACTAGGTACATAATATCCAGAATTTTATATAATAGCTGTTCAGTTGATCTTAGTAGTATTGTAAAGGAATACGTTGCTTCCCCTTATCATTCCACTGGCTCAATGCTTCCTCGTGTCCCTTGCCCCATGTGGTTCTGAAACTTTACTTGCAAGAACTACATTTTAAATAAATCCCTTCACATTGTTCAGAGTGGATGCCTGCTCGGTGCAACGAGGTACCTCTCCCAGGAGCAACAGGTGATAACATGTCAGCCATCTGCAGAGTCGATGAGAATAGTTTGCGAATTAAAAGGACCCTTTTCAAATTCTGAAAACACAGCCTGAAGGCTGCTCTCTCCACTACTAAACCTTGAAAACTGTGCATGTCCTTTGATGCAACAACACTACTTCTAGTAATTAACCCTGAAAATTGTCAAGAATCTTTATTGAAATATTTGCCCATAACTGAAAATCAAAATATCCAACAAAAAAGGATCCCTTGTGCTTAAAAGACTATGATCAAAAATCATAGTGGAGAATATTGATTGGCTTGGGAAATGTTTCATATTGCATGAATGAATGAGATAAATATATATAAAAACATGATGAAATGAATAAAGGTGAGAGTGCCCATGCACACAGGTACATGTAATCTTTGATGGTGGAATTATGAGTGATTCTGTTTTTCTCTTTGTGCTTCATTTAATTCTTCATGTTATCCTCATTGAATGTCTCAACTTGCAATTAAAAGAAACTATAAATTTTTCTTAACTTTAGGGAAGGAGGCCAAATTGTTTGAAATAAGCCAATTACTGAAGGCTCATTCCCCTCCAGGAGCTTGCAAATAGTTCTCAAATTATTCTAACTACTATTGCTATCAAGAAATTTATTAAAAAGCTAATCAGCAAGGGTTAAACTAATGGAGCTATAGCTACTTACAAACACTATAATTTGGTTCTGTAAGTAACTTTGTAAAAAGCATAAAATAAAATACTCAATTAATTTTAAAATGTACTTGAATTATTAAATAATTACAAACAGATCAAGGTCTTTATTCATATACCAGATGCCCAATGCACGAAAATCGTGCAAGAGTAGGCCTTCCTTCCCCCGGCTGTTGGCACCCGGCTTCCCTCTGACACCCAGGACCCGGGCTTCCCTCGCAGCCCTGGCTTCGTCCAGGAGGTCGTCCTTAAGGACATCCAGTCTAATTAGCATATTACGTTTTTATTATTATAGATAAGAAATCTGGAGTTGTACTTTGACCGAGTGTTTTAGAAACTAAAATACTATTCTGGTACTTATAGTTTTGAATAGGAATATGGGAAAACCTAGTGCAAACCAAAAGTTTTAAAGTTCAAGTAAAATGTCAAGATTAATTTGTGCCTTTAATAATTAGGTATGGCTCTTGAAATAAGAGAAAATATTTAATTAAAGTGAATAAAATTGAAGAGAACTCCCAGTTTCACACTTAATTTCCTAAGTGTCTGTATTAAGAAAGCAGGAAAATGTTATTGCATAATCATCCATATGTGTTACACATGTTAAAAAAAAAATACAGGAAAGAAAGAAAAGGACTGATTGGATATTCAACTAACAGTCTTGCAATTTTAAAAGACTGTCTTCTCTTATAACCACTCAGATTTTCCCTACATTTATATACATGCAATAGGTGAATGAATACTCAATAAATACTAACCCAGTGGCAACTCAGGCTTGGTAGTGAAATATTTTTAAAATGGAACCTCCAGATTCTAATACTTTCACCATTTAAACACCATGTTTCATTTTCAAGTAATAAAAACTAACCCTATTATTCCTGGTATTATTTTCTAACATAAGCATTTCATTTTTTAAAATCATCTACACTGAAAAACTTAACTTACAAATCTAGAAAAAATAACCTACCACTAAAAGTATACAGAAAACATAAAAATAGTCATGAAAATGTGAACTATGTAAATACAAACATTAGAGACTAGCTTATCATTTCATCTCTTTTTAAACAATGCACCTATCAATATATAACGTAATGTATTTTAAAATTTGCGTGAAGTTGGTATGAAAAGGAAACTCTAATCTTCAGAAAGCGCCCTGTAGCATTTCTTAACTTTATTACCACTTTGTTGACTCTCTCCCAGAGCAGATCACCTCCAACATTAGCCCTCTGACCTTATGAGAAAGTGACAAAATTTACGGTGAAAAAAAATGAGTTTTTATGGGTTTCCAAAAAGGAATTCTTATGACACTAAAAGCCATAGAATAATATTGATTTGATAACCAACATTTTTACTGCCAAATCACAGACTTATCATTTCTAGAGAAATATCCAAGTGAATTTGCAGTAAAATACAATGAAAGAGAAGCTTGAGCTCATGATAAACAGTCTATGATCTCTTTGCAAACTTTAAATATACATATAAAATGATTTTGAAAATCAGATTTTTAAAGTTTTCCATATCCCAATTTTTTACCCAATTTTTACTGACTGACCCTCCTCCCAATGTTGATCAAAAGTCAGTTATTAGCTCTCACCTTTCTGAAAATTTATTTTCCATGCCTGTTTCTAGTTTCCTTCTGTTTTAAAGGCAAATATCCACTGTACAAAAAAATAATCATTATTTTCTTGTAAAGTCATCCTCAAAAATCAATTAGAATATTCAAAATATTCCATTCTCACTAATGAAAATAAGTTGCTTGCTGAAATGACACTCTTCCATTTCACTGCCCTAAAAATTAAGCTGGCATGGATAATAAAAGTGTTTTCTTACTGGATATGCTTGGCATTCAAATATTTTTTAAAACAAATACTAATCCACAATTAGGTTTCACAGTGCAATCTATAGAAAATAGAATTTGTTTTTATTTTTCTGAGAGCAATACAGTTTGATATTAACGTCAGAAAAGTTATAACAATGACATCGCTTGCATAAACCTATAAACAAACATGCAGATGCATGTTTATTATCCTTTTTAGTCTGATTTTGACCATTCATTTAGTAAATATTTCTTGTGCCTACTATGTGCCCATGGTTGTTCCAGGTGCTTGCAGATAAATCCGGCAACAAAAACAAATGTCCCTGTTACCGCAGGAATGTCTTTCTAATTGGAGTAAAAAGACAATCATCGAGTAACTGTACATCAGATGATGGCAGGTGCTATAAAAAACAGTAACACGGGGTAATGGAGAGTAAGGGTCGCTGAGAACTGGGATTGGGGAAGGGCGGTATTTTAGTTAGGGTTATCAGAGAACACCTAGCTGATGATAGGACATCTACACAAAAACCAGAGGACGTGAGGGAGTGGGCAATGCAGATCTGGATCTAAACCTTCCAGGCAGGAGGCAGAGCAAGACCCGGAGATGGAACACGCTTTGGCATGTGCAGAGAGTAGGAAGGTCTTTGCGACTGCAGAGCCTAAACAAATTCGCTTTATTCAACAAGCATTTATTGAATGATTACATTCTAAAAAATTATGCTGAGTGTTTTGTGATATGAAGATGACCCACATATAGTTTCTGGCCTCAGGCCTGGATAAAATTACAATACAGAGTGATAAATGTTATAAAACATTTGAGCTGGGTCTCAAAGAGCGACCAATAGCGAGTTCTACTTCAGAGAGATGAACCCGGAGTCCAGGAAGGACAGAGAGCCAAAATTCCAACTACAAAGGCGAGCTGAAGAAATGTGCGGAGACTCTTGGCTCACTCAGCAATCAGTCAACCCTCTTCTCCTTTTGCTTTCTTGCAGAATTCAGGCTCACATACTTTATTTCCCAGGTGTGGGGGAGGGAGGCGTGGCCCGAAGTCTTCCAAAATGATGTAGGTGGAAAGAAGGCTCAACACTGCAACGTGACCTCCATTGGGAGCAAAGACACGGCTGCACAACTCTGAACAATTCAACAGCGCACAGGGCTTTTAGCTGACCCACCCCAAGCCTCTGGTGCCAGCCCACCCCAACCCTCCTGGCAAGCCCTACTGGTCCCAGCCTTCCTCATCATCTTCAACCTGAATGACATTTCATGTCTTCCATTTTTCCTCTGAAACCTACAGGTATCTTTGTGTCAGTCCTCTACTCAAAACTAGGTTTGTTTCCTCAGGAGAAAGAGAGAATTGCTTAAGAAAGAAGACCTCTTATGGTTTGGTTCCAAGCTCTTTCTTTGCCTCAGTTCCCATCACTCTCATAGATACATCCCTATTCCACACAATAGACTCCTTGACCTTTTTTCAAACATTCCATACGCATCCCCACCTCCAAGCAGCTAGGGCTGTTTGTTCTTCCTGGAATCCTTTCACCTTTACCACCTGTCACATTTCTATGTATAGTTCAAGACTCCATTCAAATTCCATCTCATCCATGAAGGCTTACATCAAATGCTCACCCATCTTCTGCCAATCAGAAGTAATTCCTCCTTCATACCTCAATTAGAGCAGTGGCCTCAATCCCACCTATGCTATAGTGACATAATGCATATGTGTATCTTCCCAACCAGATTTCAGTTCTGTGGCAGCAAAGTGTGTGCACAATTCATGTGTCTATCTATTCATAACCAGCAAAGTACCTCGCACACAACAGGCATTCACTTAATCTATTCTGAATTTTCGTCAATGGGCTGCAGTAAATCCTCACCTTATGAAGGAGGGGGTAAAATAGGTATTCCTGGATTGAAAATTACAGCAGCATAAAAAAGTGAATTAATTGTCCAGGCATTACCTCTGCATTCACCTAGTCACCTAAGGTCTAAATCACTGCAGGTATCATTCAATGAGAAGGTAAAGACAACAAAAAGTAAACTCTGAGTCAGGAGTCCTCAAACTACAGCCCACAGGCCACATGCAAATACAAATATTGTATTTGTTCCTGTTTTGTTTTTTTACTTCAAAATAAGATATGAGCAGTGTGCATAGGAATTAGTTCATAGTTTTTTTTTTAAACGATAGTCCAGCCCTCCAGCGGTCTGAGCGACAGTGAACTGGCCCCCTGTTTATTTTTGTTTATTTTTATTTTTTTAAAATATATTTTATTGATTTTTCACAGAGAGGAAGGGAGAGAGATAGAGAGAGTTAGAAACATCGATGAGAGAGAAACATCGATCAGCTGCCTCTTGCACATCCCCCATCGGGGATGTGCCCGCAACCCAGGTACATGCCCTTGACCGGAATCGAACCCGGGACCTCTCAGTCCGCAGGCTGACGCTCTATCCACTGAGCCAAACCGGTTTCGGCTGGCCCCCTGTTTAAAAAGTTTGAGAATCCCTGCTCTGAGTGCTACTGGGCAGCATAAAAAAAATAAAGAGGAATGGGGAAAGTCAAGGCATAAAGCTACCTTTATCAGCAAGCATTTCCAAGGGATACTAAGACAATTCATTTAACAAATATTTACTAAGTGCCAGATGTTACACTGATCACTGAGAACACAAAGGTGAAAACAGAGAAAGGGCTGAATTTTTACATGCAATATTTTTAATTGCAAAGTGTTGACCTATAAATTATTGCTTCCTAAAGTATGACCAAAAGAACAGCTATAAGGGCCAAAAGGGACTGTCGATACCCGACTCTGAGTCTAAAAGTAGGAAACTTAGCTTGCCTAAATTGGGATTATGTAGGAACTCTCTCCCACGACTGCTTCTGAATGTTAAAAGGGCTTCCTTTATTTTCACTGACTATAAACTGCTCAGATAGAAAATTTGAGTTCCAGATAATTGAATACATTCCCTGCACTGAGATAAGTTCTATCCATGCACAGGTTGTTTTAGTAATTAAGGTACCAGCTACTCTGCCATCATGAATGAAAAGGGAGGAATTTATTAAAATGGTGTCATATAGAGGTGTTGTATGGGTTATAGCGGATAGTTGTTTGCTTTGTCCGCTGGGGTCAAAATTACAGAATCAGCATGGAAATACAACAAAAGGAGTTCAGGTTAGTCACTGGAGGACTTGTGAGGCACCGATTCACTACCAAGTTACACTGTGACCCATTTCTTCTGAAGATTTTGAAAGAGGCAACCTGCATTATTTTAAGACAGTTTAGGGCAAAGCAAGCAGATGTAAAGATGAATTCTTAGGGTTTCTTTCAGAGATGCTTTCTCTTCTATGTAACCAACCATGTGCATGTGTATTAAAAAAATATATGAAACTGTCACGCTAAGAATTAAAAAAATAATATAACCAAAATGTCATCTAAGATAAAATCTGATTTATTGTGCCCTTACCCATGAGGCTTTCAAGGACATAATAATTCCTTCTTGTAAATCAACATCAATAATATAAATTATCAAATGACCTGTTTGCCTTATGAATAAATTCAAGTTGCTTATTTTTTTTTAAAAAAAAACTGATATATTAATATGTGACTACTACAATATCCTTGTTTAAACAATTGTCTTCCCATAGAGTTTAAAAGAAATATAGTTTTATTTACTCATGGGATAACATACTCTAACAAAAGCATTGGTACTAATTCATTTTGAGGATTTTCCTTTAACTTTTATAATTGAATATTTTCCACTCAAAGCAACTTTGACATCTTTACATTGATTGATGCCCTCTTAACAATAACAAACAATTCTATAAAATTAGCTCTAACTGGTTTGGCTCAGTGGATAGAGCGTCAACCTGCGGACTCAAGGGTCCCAGGTTCGATTCTGGTCAAGGGCATGTACCTTGGCTGCGGGCACATCCCCAGTAGGAAGTGTGCAGGAGGCAGTTGGTCGATGTTTCTCTCTCATCGATGTTTCTAACTCTCAATCCCTCTCCCTTCCTCTCTGTAAAAAATCAATAAAATATATTTTAAAAAAATTAGTCCATAGCCCCTCACGAATTAAAAATATTACTGTATCCTTTACATATATAAATGCCAATCATATTAACAAATGCATTTCTTAATATTCACTTATCCATTCATTCATTCAACAAGTAATTATTGAGGGCTAAATGTTAGCACTGTGCTAAGTGTAAAGATGCAAAGATGACATAATTACAGTTTCTGTCCTCAGACATAGAAACATAACACTATAATACCAAAACATATCTATTGGGTATCAAAAGGGAACCAAGAGCAAGTTACTATATAAACCAAGTACCCCCAAAGTTCCAAGGTCCAAGCAACTAAGTATGCAAAATAATTGAGGAAGGATAGCAGATAGGATGGCTCACTCAACCCTCATTCCAATTCTCCTTCTCCTCGCCTTCCTCCAAAATAGAGGCTGGAAAGTGAAAGCGGTTTTTATCTCCTAGAGAAAGTGATGTGACACACTTTGGCCAATGAGATGTAGGTGGAAGTCCACTGAGCAGGCATCCCTTTTGAAAGAAAAAGACAAAGCTCCCCATGAAGAAAGGTTTCTAAGTTCCCTTCTTCCTGCTACAAAATAAACACACTTTCTACAGGGACAAAAAAAAAAGTCATCTGTGAATTAAGAAGCAAAAGTTAAATGCTAAGGATGGTGGAGAAGGATGCTGTTACCTGGATCTCTGAAGGCATCAGTCACCTGTAAACTAACTGCCTCCGGGTTTCTTCTGACATGAAACAATAAAACCCTTACTCATTTAAGTCATAGTAGATTTTCTACTTGGAGCCAGAGGCATTTTTACCATTAAAGGAAAGCTACTGAGAAGAGGAGATCTTTGAGTTACACTAGCCATGTCTCTTCCTTCTTTGATGTAGGCTGTAATGCAGTCTTTTTTAGCCAGAAGAAATAAAAACAATTTTGAATTTTCATGTCCACAATTATCCTACAATTTTCAGTCATCTAGATTACTTCAATAAACATGTTCCAATTTCTCTGTGGAAACCCATTTCTTGCATAGTCATTACAAGACTTTTATTTCTTTTCCTAACTGAAACCTTCAATCAGCCAAACCTATAAAATAACATTTTTATAGTATGGCATTGGCATAGATAATTCATATATGTAATATAACATACAAATAAATAGCTGAACTTCGGGAAAAAAAGGGGTAAGAAAACAGAATGGAAAGAGGAAAGAAAGGAAAAAACCAGCTAATTTGAAAGTATAAATGTTTTTTCAGTTTTGTGAGCACTTTATAAAGCAGCTGTATAATAAATGAAGAACCCCAAGATAACAATATTTTTAATAGAAAGACTCCCCCAACTTGGAATTAGCAATTCTGCTTATGAAAATTTTTCAGAGTTAAAAAATATATAGCCAACAAATATATAGCGTCCAATTCACCACTAGCATTATTAAATTATTGTAATATCCCACCTATCTCTAGTAAACTCCCTAAAGTAATAATGTTTCTTTATATAAGTTTCTGTTGGACATATTTTGAATGTGCAGGATTCTTGGGATAGTTTCTACAGTACAGTGCTGAAAAGATTCATTAATTTCAATCACCATCAACTCCCTACGCCACATCTACTTTTTCTGCCTTTTTGTTCAAATATATTTCACTGTGGCCATTCAGAGGAAAATTACACATTCCAATAACATTTGAGTTCCTCTCAGTTGCACTTTCAGTGGTTCAGGGTAATGACAGAGTAAAGAAACGTATTCTTTACAGGCTCTCCTTTTTTTTTCATTTTTCATTTGGTAGCATTTCAGCTTCAAATCTCTTGTGCCAGAAAAGCAATGGGCAATGTCTACTGCTCACCCTAACAGTGTCTTACTTTGGAGAGAAGGGGAGTGAGAGAAGAAATCACTCCCAATCTCACTTCTTAAAGAGAATCAGCACATGGAATAAACAATTTCTTTGCTTATTTTCCTAAAATAGAATTATGGAACCATAATTGGGGGGGGGGGGCGAAGGGGGAATAGAATTAGAAAATTTTCAACCATCTTTGAGTGTGAATAGGGGCTAAAGGGGTGAAATAATTGAAAGTCCCAGCCCTAAATTCTCACTGAAATCAGTAAAAAAATTTTTAAAAAGTCCTATATATTCATAAAACCTGGGGTTTATATATTCCTTGGCATTGTTCATAGGTAGAGGCTTCCTCTGTGAACTAGACAAATGCCACACTCTCTTATCCATGAGACTGACAGAATGGGATAAAGAAGGATAATAAGTATAGTTAGATAACATAAATGCCCTCATTTTAAAACCAGTATTCAAAGACACCCTACAATAATCCATAGGAACTCAAAAGAATATTCAGAGAATGACAAGGCTCCTTTGTTTATATCATCTCAACTTCAATTTCATCTGCAGTTATCTCCTCTCAAACACATATTTCTAGGGCCCTTACATGCTATGAAGTCCTTTTTCTCAGGCCCATTTTTGTCTGGTTATCTTTTTAGGTGCACTAAAGATTGAGTTTACAATAAACTGAACAGACAGCATACAGAAAGCTTTTAGAACTATACCATATGGTCCAGGGAAGGGAACAATCTGGACGATCCCCATTTCAGTCTGCAAGCTCGTCCACCTCTATAACACATTGTACCACTGTAATAAAATATTAAGATGGAAACGTAAAAGTGAAAATAGTCTATCTTTAGCATTACCAGGCAACCGAAAATTTACCGATAAACTTAATAAACATTTACTTTAATTTATATTCTGCATACAAACCTAGGCCACTATTCACTAAAAACAATATTTCGGCAGGGATGTGTGTGGGTATTCAACTTATGCTTCAGAAATTTGGAAGGGAAAAAAAACCAAAATACTTTTACAAGGGGCATATTGGCAGGAGCTGATGTAACAGATGACACATTCTTGGAAATCAAATAAAAGCAATAGGGAAATACCCATTGTTGCCTGGTGAAGGCCTAATCACATGGACACAGCTGGAACCAATGTAGATCAGTCATTAATAAAATGGTATTGTAGTAGCCACTTTTTGATGCATTTCTCTTGCTGCTGTAGCCAAATCTCTGAATCTCTTTGTTTGGTGTTCGTAAGGCTGTTTTACTGGGAAATACAAGATTTAGGAGAGTGGGGGGGAAACCTACTCTCATGCTGAAAAGGAGACCAGCTCAAAAAGCTAAATGTCACTGTACCTTGCAATCAACTTACACTCTCAGCAGCTTAAAATATGCAGCGTAAACCTGAAAAGGAGGAACTCGTATGGTACTATGGATAAAAAGTGAGCAGTGTGAGATGCCACAGAAAACATATGAAATATCTGTGAAAGCATTCTACAGAATGATAATATAGATGTCAGGCAGGGGAAATTAAAATGTATCAAAAATGGGAGGGGGGAATCAAACATACACCTTTCATGCAATACTGTCTATGGAATTTTAACACTAAAGTGTGTACCATATGTGTGAGAGGGGATTACTAATAGTTTTGACCACAGAAACTTAGAAATCACTATTTGTTATTATGTTGCCAATATTCGATATCAAACAAGATACTCAAATCACCTACCCAGGAATGTTTTAAATATGTACTGATATTGAAATAAAATTACATATTAGTTAAAATATTAGTTATAATTATAAACATGATAGGTAATGTAACAAAATAAAATCCTAGTTAATAGAATAAATTTAGTATTTATCCAACTTTGCTGTCAGCCCTTAATAAATTTACTTTTCCATGTTTTTACAAATATAGTGATTAAGTGACTGGATCATAAATTCTATTGTATAATATCAAACTATAACAATATAATTACTTTGATATGTGTACAGAATTAAACAAAATTGTAGAATTTATTACATACAAAAATGAAAAACTCAATAATATTTACAAAAAAACTGCTCAAACATTACAGGTCTTCAATATATTTCTAAAAATGCCTCTGTGTATAATTAGAATAAACAAATAAATAGGAAAATTCATGCTGAAATCCCTAAGTCACTGAAAGATATATTCCTGCCACAGAAAAGATAAAGAGCTTCCCTGCAAATAAAAATTATACCACTGGAGAAAATGTATTTATAATAAATAAATGGTATTTAATATAAAATAAACATTATTCTACTTATGTGAACATAAAGGATGAAAGAGTTTTTGGTCTGTATTATCTTTAACCACCAATACTAATATTATCAGACCTTGGTACAGAGGATTCAAGACAGTCATGCACTTACTGCACCAAGAAAAAAGAAAAAAACAGTTTCACTGGCATTCCTTCTAAAATATATTATAATTCTGAAACTTAAAATGTTGACCTAAAGATTTAATTGATGTAACTTAAAGGGATCTCACCTAGAGTCATTTCAGCTGCGCTACAGAAAAAGTCACTGGGGAATGGGGAAGTGCAGCATTTATTACAGGTGCATCATATACAAAGCAATTTGTTTGTTTTGTTAAACTAATAAGCCAATATGTTGCTGAATCTGTCTTGAGAATGAGAGAAAATAACAGGTGAGTTTATTTAATGCATACATCTGATATACCTGTTTTTAAAACCCTTTAAGGATCTTAAAGCATTTTCTAAATTAAAAATAAATCTCTGGAAAAGCAACTGTTAAATTGCATAAGTTTATGTTCACGTACTATATAGATATAGTATTTCCCAGTATATATGGCATATAAAAGTGTTTTACATTAATAAGTCTAACATAAAGTACTATTTGCTTTCTTTTCAATCACATTTGTTGCACTGCTACAAAAATACATGAGTTTTTCCTCCCAAAATCATTGACAAATTTTAAAAGTATGTCAGTCAAAATAATATCAATCTCCTCCTAAGAAAACATATTCTGCCTATTTAATTATTCTTATCTTGATGGTAAAACACTAATTTTTAAAATAGATCACTTGAAAATAAATCATTTATTTTTGCTTAATACAACAGAAAACATTTACATTTTGAAGAACATTCTATGAAATTTCATAGAATGCTTGCTCATAGTGAAAATTTAGTTTCCTGCGCAAATCATCACCTAAAATCATACTGCTACATTTCCACACACCTTGTAATAGTAGGTCACTAACTATCATTTAGAGAAAGCTATTATTGGGAAAGCTAAAAATACTTCTGTGTTTGATCTTGCATTTTGATTTTTAAAAAATTGTCATGCACATCCTTATTTTTAATGGAAGTTTATCTGGTTATCTAGCAACAGTTATCAGGCATTCTAAAGGTGGGTATTCAATTTGTAAAAGATAAACTACCCTGAATTTTAGACAGAAATAGAAAACGATGGCAGACATTTTGGTCTCAAGAAGAGATAGCTTGCCATTAAAATCCACACAATACAAGGAATGATCATTCAGGAGTTTCTGTTCAACAACTAAGCTGTGAAGCAAGATAGGATTCCACTCAAGCAAAATTACTATGTCAGAACGACCAAAGTTAGAAGGGTTTGCTGAAAACTGTGGCAAAAATGCAAGTGTGAAGGAAATCTCTGAGAGCTGGAAAAGGCAAACCTAGCACAGGCTTCTGTAAGGAACAATGCCGCTCACTAACTGTGGAGGTCGGCAGGAGAATGATGACTCTATTGTGTTCATGATGGTGGTCTTTGTGAAGAAAGAGGAAGGCAAGGGGGAAGAAATGGTACCGGTAGGAAGAAGGAAGGCGGCATGCCTGCCTCCGGTGACGCTGGAAGGGGAGACCTCTGCCGAATGAAAACCACCGCCAGAACCAAGCTACACAAAACACGTTGGCTGCCATCCTAGAACGGTGCCAGGCTGGTTTTTATTTCTGTGCTAGGCTCCCTCCATGGAGGCAGTGTGGGATTGTCACTTTGATGCATGTAGAAAACAAAGAATAATAGTGGAGGGGGGACTTTTTTGCCCCTTTAAAGTTAGGTTAGCATTTTGGTTTCTTTGACAGGTTTTGAAAAGATCCAAGAAACAAAAGTTATGCCGAAGAATGGATCAATAGCCTAAAAAAATTAGTGTGAGTACAATATTGTCAACAGTTTCAAAGCCATGTGAGAGATTAACATTTGAACAAATCAGACTTAAAAGGGGTCCAAGTCACATATGTACAGGTTTAAGAGGCTAGAGACCAAGAAATACATGATTCATAATCATATAATCTTACTTAAATTCTAATATTATAAAATCTGCCCCCCCCCCAAAAAAAAGAACTAATATGAGTATTATAATTATAGGTCACTATTCAGAGACAACTATGTCAGCTGCTATTCTTACCCTGATTTCTCCAGGATGAAATAACCTGATTAAAAGATTATAACATTAGAATCTGAATATTTTATGCCTTTACAAGGAAAGAGGTGATAAATGATCAAAAATGTTTAAAGGATTAAACCACAAATCATCTACAAAGTTGCCACAGACACAAACAGGAAAACCGTCTCTTGTCTCCTATTCAATTCTGTACTAGAGTCAAAGCTAACACAAATGAGAAAGCCAAGTGTGTGCTGTTGCAAACTTCAACTAAATACACTCCCTGAATCTGGTGACTAAAACAGCAATAAGCCATTACCTCCTAGAGCGGTGGTTCTCAACCTGTGCATCGAAACCCCTTTGGGGGTCCAACGACCCTTTCACAGGGGTCGCCTAAGACCATCCTGCTTATCAGATATTTACATTACGATTCATAACAGCAGCAACATTACAGTTATGAAGTAGCAACGAAAATAATTTTATGGTTGTGTCACAACATGAGGAACTGTATTTAAAGGGCCAGAAGGTTGAGAACCACTGTAATACAGCGTTCATGAAAAGCACCAAAGGCCTACGAGTCTCTTCCTCCTGCACATCTCCACGGAATCCCGTTAAAAGAACAGCAAGAACTACACTGCTCGCCTCAGATGTTCCACATGGAGGCATGGAGCGTTTATCACCGGAGCTTATCTAATTTCTGACAGGATGGTCCCCTGCCCAGTTTTGTTCATGGCCACAGATCCTAAATAGCAAGTCACATCCGTGTTGGGAAAAGCGATAGGGGAAGGAGAGAGAGGAAGAAACCAAGAGAGACTAGTGGCCAAATTTCAAACAATGTACATGCTTCTGTTGTTATGCAAATTAGTGCCCCTGCACAACACTTTGGGAGGACAAAATGTGTGGTAAAAGTACAATGCCTTACTCTGGGTGGCAAGGGTAAATCTAACATATAATCAAAGAATGCATGATTTTGCTCTCACTGTTCTCCTTTTACAGTTCCTTTCTTTCCTCTAGGATACACTGCTGATGCTATGACCACGTGGGACACTGGTAGTTGTAGGCGAGGCATTCATGGATTGCCAAAGTGGTCCAGAGAATGATGTCTGGTTGGCTTTAGTTCAACAAGGAATATGAGGCAAAACTAGGGAGCAAAAAGAATGAAAGGTATAGAAGAAGGTAGCCGATAGCCTGTTTTTTCTGTTTATTAATGATGCAGATTGAAATGGGGGGAATCTATAAAAGGCAGCCAAGAGACTGAATTAGAAAGAAAGATGAAAGGAGTTAAATGTGTGTAACTTGGCTGACAACCAAGGAACAATATGAGAGCTGTCCACAACTCTCCAAAGTATAGACATAAAAAAAGAAGAGCGGGGAATTTTTATCTACAATGGAAATGTGACTATATGAAATAATGAGATCAAATAAAAATAAAAAAAGTCTGATTTCAAGCAGCACAGGAAGTAACCTGGTAAAACTTAAGAAAAGCTGCTTCCTTCTCTTTAGAAAAATTTACCATCTTCCTGACCTGCACGGAAGTGAGGGATGAATGAGAGGGAATAACCACAGACTGCCAGAGAGGCCTGGACTGATGGAGAAATGAAAGTGAAGTCCCATTTGCTTACCTGATGATCCAGATATACTGGTGTCTTTCTCTGCATATGTCCAACCTGGCTAGTGCAGAGGTACCTGTGAGATCACGAAGGGCACAGGTAAGTTGTTATCTTCCAAATAAACCCAGCCTGAATTCTGAGTCCTGACCCGCACAAACACTCACATGAGTGATCCAGCAGTCTGAGTCCTGGGTATTCCAAGATGGGACAAGAACCTCCAAAAACAGAAATGTTCTGAGTCTTAACTAATAAGAGCTTTTTTCAGTCGTCAAGGATTTTCCCAAGTCAATGATAATGTAAAAAAATAATAATAATTCAGAGTAGAGGTTCTAAACCGTGGTACGTGGATGGCCTATATGCTCCCGAATGATATGTGTAAAATGTGTGGGTTTGTGTAAATGGATATCTCTCTGTAGAGAAGGTCAATAGTTTGTCAGATTTGCAAAAAGGTCCATAATCCAAAGTACTATCAAGAACCTTTGCTGAGGATGGCCTGAAATCTCAGAGGCAGGCTGAAAAGCATATGGATAATTAGTCCAAGATTGGGGTTTGCACTCCAGGGGAAAAATGGGGGTACACAGATACTTGTAGAACTGGGGTAAATACCTTAAAAACATTACTTTCTGGGAGAACATTCCATCAGCTTTAAACTATCACTTAACTTACACAGCCCTGTATTCTCAGTTGTGCACAGTGAAGAGAAAAGATGTTACCATATACCCAGGGGTGGATACTGTGACTTTCCTGTTCTGTAAATATTAAAGTCAGAGAACCCTTAAGAATATGAATATTGACAAGGTCAGAACTAACATAGTAACTCAGCCAAAAAGGAGCCTTTATGACAAGCAAAGAGGAGGACCCAGCAAAGCAAAAAGAAATGTGGCTCCCAGACAGTTTACATAGCACCAAATCACAGGATGACCTAACACACCTTTGACAATAATTATTTTAAGCAGTAGCCATAGACTCAGAATAACCCATATTAGAAAGAAACCAGGTCAGAGAACCTTCCAGGCACCAACTCTGAAAAAGACAGCAAAGTATTCACAGCAACAAGGAGAATCCTGAGTGTCATCTTTGAAAAAGGTTAAGAGAGAGAGAAAGGCCAGGAAGACATAAATCAAGTGACGAGGGGGCCTTCTGAGATGGCCTGTTTGAAATAATGATGTAGTACAAGCATGTCAAACTCAAAGGCTAATGCGGGCCAAATAAATGAGGCATGCGGCCCACGGGCCGAGAGTTTGACATGCTTGATGTATTATCTATATATATAAAAGCCTAAGCAACTGTTATGACTGAACGACCAGAACCACCGGAAACAACCAGTCGACCGGTCACTATGACACACACTGACCACCAGGGGGCAGGCGCTCAATGCAGGAGCTGCCCCTGGTGGTCAGTGCACCCCCACAGCAGGAGTGTTGCTCAGCCAGAAGCCGGACTCACGGCTGGCGAGCGCAGCTGCGGCAGCGGGATGAGCGGAGCAGCGCAGGCTCCTCCCTGGCCACCTGCTGCTTTGCACACTACTACATCCCCTGAGGGAATTTCAGACTGCCAGTTTCGACCTGATCCCTCGAGGGGGTCTGGGATTGCGAGAGGGCACAGGCCAGACTGAGGGACCCTACCGGTGCATGAATTCATGCACTGGGCCTCTAGTATCCTATAGAAAAATAGTTAACCTCATGAGCAGCTTCTAGGCACTGTAGTCAGTGCTGGGGATTCAGCAGAGAACAAGACACAGTTTGCTCCTGGGAGGAGAGGAATGATGCAGGGAGATTAGTATATCAGCAATATTATTTCAGTTATGAGACATGACATAGAGGAAGTAAACAAGATATGTGACTGAGGCATGGGAGCATGGCCTACATCTATCTAGTACATCACAGTGATGCTCACTCCAATTCTCAAAGTTAGTCAGGATCTTAGCGAATTGAGACAGAAAAGACCCTTGGGAAAGCCAGTCAAACCTCTTCAGTTCAGAAATGAGGACAAAGTATCACAACCTCATTATCTCCAAACATCAAGATACGTACACCTGGGCTGAGTCATGACTTTATGATACGTGCTCTGCCTTTAGAAGAGAAGCCCAAGAACAAATAACAGAACAGCATTTCTGTTCTGTTTTTATAAACTGGCCAAGGATATGACGCACTCTGTACCCTTTACAGTTAACACAGAATCACATTCTCTCCAAATTCCTGGCAAGTTCCATTCTATTAAAAGAATTTTGTTTTTTGCTTCTACAGACAAATCTGATCAATGTGTGCTATCAAAGAAAGGTGAGAGGAAGCGGGAGGCATGGGAACCAGTCTCCAAGAGGGCCCCTAAATCCTCACCTCGTGCAATTCATGCCTGTGCAGTCCCCTCTCTCACTGTATCAGGGTTGGTTTGAAGGAAAAACAATGCCATGAAAGTGCTGGTGCCTGACTTCTGAGGCTAGGTCCTAAAAGATACTGCACCTACCCCTTGCTCTTCTCTTTCAGATATCTCTCTCTGGGTGAAGCCAGCTGTTAGGTCATGTGGACATATGCATAGACCTATGGCATGGTCCACGTGGCCTCCTGCCAAACAGCCAGAATCAACTTAACAGCATTATATGAGAGCCATTTTTTACGCAATCATCCAGGCTGCTCAGATATTCAGGTGACTATTGCCCTGGATAACATCTTGACTACAACTCATGAGAGAGATCAAGAGCCAGAATCACCCAGCCTCTACTCTCACCCCTCTCTGGCATGCACTCTAACTTTCTGTATTACAGAGCCTCAAACACTAAAAACTGCATTTCCCCGATGCACCTGCATCAGGCCTTCAGCAGGGGACCCAGGTTCATCTAACCAGAGAAATCCACGTAAGACTTGGAAAGAAGTGAGCAAATCAAGGTGGTAATCCCCTAACAATGAGAACAGATCTTGGTAAGACATTTTGTTCTTCTGACAATCAAGTGGATACTCTATTAAGTGATCCCTAGTATCATAAGTTCCGAGTAGCAAGCGACAGCGGAGTTTTCCACTAGAATAGTAGAACTGGATGTTTCTCTTGACTTGTGTTGTTCTTAGCTTATTAACAGGTTGGTTCCTTGGTACTGCTGGAAGTTAAGCAGTGAGGAACCTCTCCCTTTTTGCTTAAACTAGCTAGCTGTCTGCAACTTAAACTAGCTGTTGCTTGAATCTAAGAACCCACTCTATCATACACAAATTTTCCTAACTCACAACACATTACCTTTTATTTCATAATGGACCCTCTTCTTTTCTACTGCTAATCTGTCTATGTGTACACTCAGTCCAATTCATCATGGCTTTTCTAAAAACTTACTTCATCAGTTTTCTTCTTTTCCCCTACCTCCAATCTTTTCCTCTCAGCTGGCTCCTTCTCCTTCACCAATAACACACTTCTTTCAACTCTATGGACTATGCCTGTTAACACATTGCGTACCGCATAGAAATCTCTAAGACATATGCCAGGGACCTCACGTTTTTGGGCAAACTGCACGTTATTTAAATCATCATAATGCACTTTAGGTGTTGTTTTTCAATAATTATAACATTTTTATTTACAAAAACAATTAAACAATTAAAGTTCCTAGTACTTTTTTAACGTATGGTACTGCGTAAAATATTTTCCTCTATGAAGAGGGACCAAACAAAATTTACATAAGAATCTAGATTCGCTCCTTTTTCCATGGGCGTGAAAAAACGAAAACACTCGTGAGCGGTCCTTAACAGATGGCGCGCGAAACACAAGAAAACTCCTGAGCTGTACGAAATGTGTTAAATTTCATAAAACAATAATATAGTGTCACTGTCTTCAGTTCAATTTTTGTTCAATGTTCAAACTACCACAATTTGGCTTCCTTGGTCATCACTCTACTGAAACGGTCATTGCTAAGGTTGGCAATAACCGAATAATTGACTATTTTCATTCCTCACACAGCTAGACTGTGCATTTGGCACTCCTACCTGCCAGCCTTTTTGAAACTCTTTTCCATTGCTTTTCAGGGAATGACCACCTTACAACTCTCCTCTGGCCTATGGGTTTTCACTATTTTACCCTGGCTTCCTTTCTAGGAATTCCCTCGGGTTTATCCGTAGGGATATTATGATTTCATTCTGCCCCTGACTTCAAGATTTCAATTACCATCTATATATTCATTGGTCATTCCCAAATCCAAACCTTTTCCCTACCTCTTTTTTCACACTACAAACTTGTAATTTCTACCTACCTATGAGATGCATCTAGCTTTATCAATTATTGTAAAATAAAATAAAAAACTCCCTAACTTAAATAGGACAAATTTATACCCAGCCCAGTGGTGTGGCTCAGTGGTTGAGCATTGACCTAGGAACCAGGAGGTCATGGTTCGATTTCCCGTCAGGGAACAGGCCCTGGTTGCAAGCTCACTCTTCAGTGTGGGGTGTGCAGGAGGCAGCCGATCAATGATTCTCTCTCATCATTGATATTTCTGTCTCTTTCCCCTCTCTGTGAAATATATATATATATATATATATATATATATATATATATATATATGATGTAGTTTATACCCTATAGCTGTGCAGTCTAAGACTATGGCCATTAGTCACATGAGCTTACTGGGCACTTGCAATGTGACTAGTCCGAATTGAGATGCGCTGTAAATATAATATACACAATAGATTTTAAAGACAACACAAAAATATGACTGTAAAATACCTTCATAATTTTATATCAATTACATGTTGAAAAGATAATAATTTTGATATATTGAGTTAAGTAAAAAATATAAGCAAAATTAATTAAACATATTTCTTTTTACTTGATTAATGTGGCCACTAGAAAATGTAAAATTATTGCATGATAATTCTATTGAACAGTGCTGCTCTACTCACAAAAAAGGAACAACATGAAAAAATATATATACACTACACTCAACTAACAAGGAAAGGAAAAAAAGAGAATTGTTGTTTTTTTCTCTCTCAAGTCACCCTCACATTTGGTCCTGGAATCAAGACTTATAAGGTTCCCTAAATCTCAAAATTATAATGTGAAAAATACTAAATTGTATCCTATAAAAATCAAATTTAATCACAAGTATATCACAGAAATAGAAATAGCTAACATTTTATATGTGCTATGCAACTATATAACATAACTTAATCATCGCATCTCTGAAGTAGATAATATTGTTACTTCCCACTTAATAAAGTTCAGAAACCTAAGGCAGAAAGAAATTATGTAACTTGCCTAAAGTTACCTGCTTAGGCCTCACACCCAGGCAACCTAGCTCTAGATCTCATACTCTCAATCACTACCATTTACTGACTCAATAAAAGTAAAATTTTAAAGAACAAAACAGCCTTAGATGGTTCCCAGTATTCTTGAACTTAGATCTCAACTAAGATCAGAAAACATCAAACTACATAAAACCAAGTATGAATACAAATATGAGCTCACAGAAAATGGAAATTTTGAAGCAAAAGTGGGTAGAGTACAAGGATGAAATAATGAAAGACGACACAAAGGAATGTGCTCTGAGCCCAGCAGGTCCAAATGAGAATTCCTCAAGAGCAAGCAAACATTGCTGTGTGAGCACGAAAACTACACGGGCTCGAAACATGGCGCACAGAGGCCACAGGGGCAAGTCAGGCCTGATTCAGAACCAGGGAACCTTCCGGAGACTTGCAGGTAATTCTTCACAAAGTAGTAGGGGCAAGTAGGATGTTAGTTCTTGAATTAACTGTAATGTTTCAAAAAAAATTACAGAAATATCTGAATAAGGCTATATGTTCGTGTGTTTGTGTATATATATATATATATATATATATATATATATATATATACACACACACACACATATATATATATCCTATATTTTTAATGTAATTTAGCATTTTTTAAGAAACTCTAAAATACAATGCTCACAAGGTAAATAAATAAATCAATACATGAGCAAAAAGAAATAGATTAATTTCATATGTTTACGTATCTCTAGAAAGAAACACACAAAAAGATGACACTGGTTACATGTATATTTAAAAAGTATTAAGGTTCTAGGATATATACAAGAGAAATTTCAAAGCCCTTGAACTTTTTAAATTTGAACCAAGTGAACAAAGCAACTAGTCAAAAGTTTAAAAAAAATCTTAAAGAATAAAAATAAAGTGATGCTAAATAAAAAAAGGTATATAAATATATTTATTCATACATATATGCCTGCATAGAGGGAGTGGAGTCCTTGATGGTAAAGGGGTTAGGGACTTCCACCTCCACCCTTGCCCTCTGTACCTCACTGTCCACCAACAGAGATACACAATAGGCACACACAGAGGCCATTTCCATTGCTAGATGATGCTGTTTGGATATTCTCTCTTTAAACGTCTAAGTGCTTAAAACATCCAAAAAAGACAGACAGAAGTACCTTTAAAAAAAAATTAGAGGACTCTAAAAGCTATTAATAAGGAAATATATTTCATCTTTTTTAAGTTACTGAAGGAGAAAAACTGTTTGGAAGTCAGAGATTCCAAAAGATCAGTGATATAAAGCTTCCACAAAGCTAGACGCCTATTACATCATTTGCTTAACACCTGCAAACCAGATCACCTAGAGTCTCCGACCTAAGAGAGCCACCTTGAGTGCTGTATTTTAAACCAGAGGCTGTTCTATGACATCTTTCACTTCATTGGCCAGAAGTGTTGGTGCTGACGGGACAGGGGAGTGACTCACTCCTTCCTGGAAGAGTATTCCCTCCAAAAGCTGTAGAGCTCTCAAGAGGCTGGCTTTCCAGAACGATGCGCCACGCTTCTCTGCTCAATAACATCGTGAGCCCTTTCCTTTAAACTTCTCACAAGTCAGAACTTTTCACAAAATCTGCACCCAAAATATGGTTTATTCGCACTCATTTCCTTTGTGTTGCCATCATTCGTTGTCTTCATTTTTAATGTAGTGGTGTTTTTAGCCACATGAAATGAAGTGGAGTCAGTTTTTCTCATCTGTCTCAGCTCTACTCTTCTTCTGGGACCCAACTCATGTGATCCTTTAACAACTATCTATTTCACACCAAACTGGATATCTCCCTAAAGCTTACCAATCTAGCCTCCAGGCATATTTCTTAAATAAAAGCAGTAGATCTTTGTAAATCTGAAATTTGCATACTAAAGGAACAAATCAACTATCAAAAGACTTAGTAGTATAGAATAGTGGCTCACCTCTAAGCAGAGTTTAAAATTCATTTCAATTTATTAATTTTTTTAAGGAAATAGCTATTGCCTTTTTCCCTTTGCAAAATACTGTGTTTAATGGCCCAGTTAAATTAGAGGTGATAGTGTGAAGCAAGTGTTTTAAATTGGTAAATTCTAAACCTTTTAATAAAAGAACATCAGTCAGAAGTTTTAATAAGACTCAGCAGGACAGAGAAGAATTAACAGTCTGTAGGTATCAAAAGGGGGTGATAGGCAATGATAACCTTAATCATTTGCGAAGGGATTTATAATTTCACTGCTTAAAGGTTAATGAAATTATGTGGTATTTTGCCCACTCTTATCCAGCAAATGATTTTCATGCCTTAGTTTGTATGTAGTATTTATCAACTGAATCATATAATGGAAGAAATAACTCTTTTTACCAATAAGTCCATTGTATTTCCACTCATGTACCCCTGGGTGCACACTATCATTATCTGTTCTAACCAAAAACTGGTGCCCTAAGACACACACATATGGTTTCCAACAGCATCTCAGAAAAGAGAACAAACCATAATCAGAACTCTAAAAGTACAGGAAGTTGCTAAAATGTTTGCTTTAAAAAAAAAAAAAAGATATATTTCTTTGTCTACTTTATACTCCAAGTTACCTATTGCTAAATAGTTGCTCCTGCCAACTACTCACATAAAATACTCCCAAGCGATTGAAGAAGATATTCAAGACATTACTTGAAACGGAATAGAGAAATGCTAACAATAAACACAAATAATTAGAACGGGCAAAATGATAAAATACTTCAAGGCTACAACAATTGTTTTGTCCCATCACAGGGCAAAACCACACACCCCTATGGCCTTGCTTCACTGAGCACCCAGGAGGTGTTCAAGGCCAGCACTTTGCTTGGTACCCCATTCTAATGGAAAAACAAAACAAAATATAAAACTGGGTTACTAACCCTCCTTCCACAATGTACTGGCTGGATGACTTCTGTTCAGCTCTCTAAACTTCACTTTCCTCACAGGAAAATATTCAAGTTAGCTAACCTTTGTTACACATGTATTATGTACCAGAGAATGTGGTAATAAGGACTTTACATACATTATATAATTTAATAACAAGTTTACCAAGTAGGTATTAGTATTATTTATACCCCAAAATTATGGAACTTACCCAAGATTTAAAAGCCAGTACACAGAATCAGAATTTAAACTCAAGTTTTCAAATTCCAAAATCAATGCTCTTTCCCTATTCCACAAAATATGATTCCTGGTCTGCCCTCCCTCTGTCCCTCTATATCTCCCTTCCTCTGTCTTCTCCTCCCTTCCTTCTTACTTCCTTCCTCTTTCCTCCCAACTTCCCTCCCTCTTTCCTTCCCTCCTATCTGTCTCTGTCTGTCTTTCTCACTTTCTTTGAGAGAAAGCTTAGTTTCCTACTATAGAGCTAGAGGTTAACTAGCATGTATAGTTTTCCTGAGTGACTACAAGGTACATAGCATTCTGCCATACATCAGAAAGAAAAGGATTAAATTTTTTAAATTTAAAAATAAAGTAATGAAGCTAGATGGAGACACACATTTTGCAAAACATAGGGACGCATATTATTTAGTTCTAAACTGATGAGTCAAAAACAGAAGTAACTCAAAAGTTCATGAAATTGGAGCTCAGAGACCAAGGCATGATGCCAGAAGGAAGTATGGCTTATCCTGAAACGGGGTGAAAAGTCTGTCCTGCACCAGGGAGAAACAGAGTTAGAGAAAATGTGGAAAACAAACCTAAGTAAGCTAAATGGGTCCAGATCGTGACTTAGAGTAAGAAGAATTTAACTTTACTATAGTAAAAATGTGTTTTGTCACAAAATATTTTTGATACACTAACAGTGAAAAGGTAAAGTTAAAATCAAATCATAGTTATTCTTTTTATTGATTTTGAGAGAGAGAGAGAGAGAGAGAGAGAGAGAGAGAGAGAGAGAGGACAGAGAGAGAGAGATCTATTGTTCCACCTATTTATTGGTTGGTTGATTCTTGTATGTGCCCTGACCGGGTATCAAACTCGCAACCTTGGTGTATCTGGAAGATGCTCTAATCAACTGAGTTACCTGGTCAGTGCTCTTACATACTTATTCTTGGGAAAAAATAATCAACCTAGGATTGGGGGGAGGAGGGGCAAGGGGGAAAAGTCATTTTTATTACTAGAAGTGTTATGATCCATTCTTTACTAGTGTACCATGGGCTATTCACACGTATTGCACAGTATTTTCAATCATTTACTAATCCAACCAACACTGACTGATCACATTGAGTTAGGCACCAAGGACAAAAAGATAAAGAACATACTGACCTAGGGTACATGAGCATTTATGTAAGAAGCAGAGTGCCAAATGTTTTATGCAGCATGGAAAGAAATTATTAGGAATTCATAAGGCCACTATAGACAGATCAGTTCTTAGGAATGACTTGTGAAATTCCTGAAAGTCAGTGAGGCATAAGCTAGGCAAAGTGTTCCACATATAACATGCGAGTACTTTGTTGATACTACCTACCATCACTATCATCATCACTATCATCAGCTCACAAGTGGAGCAATCCAGCTCCATCCACATTCAGACGTACAGCCAAGAAAGGCAGGCAAACAAAAATCTAGAGGTAAGCTTTTTAACATTCATATTAGTCATTTCATTTTTCGCTAAAGACTAATGAATAACTGCTCAGAAACCCACTGGAAGATTCTACCTATGCATTAATGAAGGAAAATGTGAGGCACGGTGGACTGACTGAATTCACTAGCACCTCAAGTTGCCAGCTCTGTCAATGAGAGTCCAATGCTGAATAATATCTTCTTTAGTTGTACTATAATCTGACAGCTCCACAATGCCCATTTGTTTCTAAGAACCAATTTAAGAAGTACGGATATCCGCCATACAATGCTTAACTGATGAGATGCTAGGGTTGTTTTTTCTCTCAGAATAAATGTGAACTGAATTTGCAATATTAGAAATTATAACATTTTTCAAACTGAATAGATTTAAGAATCAGTAATATATCTTTTGCAAGGCTGTTTATTAATGACTTATACAAATATAATAAAAGAACTAAATCTCAGAGTTAAAAACTACTTGCAAGGTCACCTGGTAAAACACTACCTTCTATCCCAGTGATGGCGAATCTTTTGAGCTCAGCGTGTCAGCATTTTGAAAAACCCTAACTTAATTCTGGTGCCGTGTCACATATAGAAATTTTTTGATATTTGCAACCATAGTAAAACAAAGATTTATATTTTGATACTTATTTTATATATTTAAATGCCACTTAACAAAGAAAAATCAACCAAAAAAATGAGTTCGCGTGTCACCTCTGACACGTGTGTCATAGGTTCGCCATCACTGCTCTATCCACATAGCATCTAGGACACAGATAGTGTTTAAACTAAAATAAGGGCAAAAAAGACCTCTAAGTACTTGTGTAATAGATGCCTTTGGCCCCAATATATCCACTTCACATCCACTACTGTATTTCACTAAAATGCATCTCAGCCTTTAATAATATAAACTGTATATGACAATATGGAAGGGCTGAAAGGTTGATAATTAAGAGTCGTTCAATTTCAATAAAAAGTAGTTGGTATAAAATCATCTTTTAAAATATTCAGACCATGCCATCCAGATACCCACATGCACTTGGATCTACACACAGTAAAGAACATGTTTAAATGTACTGAAGCTATACCTGCTGTCAAAAAACAAAAAAGTTGTGAAGGTTGATCAAACACAACTTTGCCCTGAGTGTCATGTTACTGTTTCCCACTAACGCTGTCCTAAAAGTTAACAGTCAATGTAATCCAAAGGTTTCTCTTTATTTCTATATTTAAATCATCACAGGTTTGATCAAGCGTGCAAATCCCCATAGGCTCAGGGTTCCCATCAAAATGTCTTACAGGAACATTAAAAATTGAATGGGCGTAAACAACTCCGACAGAGCGCAGCTCATGACAGCATCGCTGTGATCTTTGTGTTTCATGTGCAGCCACACTGGGGAAGCTTGCAAGGGAATATGAGCAACTAATTACTGCCTTTTGCTTGAGGGCAGGTGTGCTGATCTCTACAGGTGTCTCCGCGGCAGTGCTCTGCCCACTGCATCGCCCCTTGAAGACATCCAGGGTAAGGGCTTGCTGAAGCCTTGCAAAACATCTGATAGAATACCAGACAGTTGAATGTTCAGGAAGAAACATGGTGTGACTTTTCCTTAAAAATACCACTTAGGAGAAATAGCAGCTGGAAAGGTTTTAAAGCAGTCGTTCTCAACCTTCTGGCCCTTTAAATACAGTTCTTCATGTTGTGACCCAACCATAAAATTATTTTCGTTGTTACTTTATAACCGTAATGTTGCTACTGTTATGAATCATAATGTAAATATCTGATATGCAGGATGGTCTTAGGAGACCCCTGTGAAAGGGTTGTTCGACCATCAAAAGGGTCGCGACCCACAGGTTGAGAACCGCTGCTTTAGATGGTTTGTGAAAGAACACTATAAGACAGTATAAAAAGTAATATAAAATCGTATCTATCAACCACAAACATTAAACATGGATACCAATGTCGTCTGAATGAGTACAGGAAGTTTTTCAAAGAAAACCCTGTTAATTTCTAAACAAGAAATTTAAAAGAAAAATTTAATTAAATAATAATCTTATGTAGGTCGATCCTTTTTTCATTCAGGAAAGACTGTAGCTAGAGCAGGGTATACAATTCTAGAAGATCCAGAAAATTTTTGAGAAATGATCCACGGTGGAAAATTAGCAAACAAAACAGTCATCTGATGACAGGGGAGGTATATATTCCATTTACATATGATGCCATTTGCAGGACTCATGGTCCTTAAATCTTTCCCATAATACTTGGAAAGAAGTATGCTTACTAATGAAGAGACACAAAATCCAGAGGCAAACATCCCCCCTGCCGCCACTTGCTACCTGCATGATCTTGGGCAAGAAATTTGACTTGTGCTTCAATTTCCTCATCTGATGATAAACAAGACCCACCTCTTCAAGGGTGTTTTAAAATACTTGGGCCAGGGCAAGCATATAGTAAGTGCTCAATAAATTGTAATTAACATTATGAAATTTCTAAAATACAGTAGTCTCTTGTTCTGGTAGAGCACTAGCCAATCGAAAAGTATCTTGAAAAGTTAATATTCATCAGTGCTATGTTATTCAGAACTTTGTAATATGGTGCACATTTTTAAATAAAATATATATTGCCTGGCTTTTGAGCAATCAATCAAAAACCACACAAACAACATTTAACGAATTCTTGACTTTTTCTGAATGATCAGTCATCTTAGTGAAAATATTTTATTTTTAATACTACAATTTTGTGGAGGAACTAGTTGTGCTTCATAACAGTGAAGTAGGAGAATTCTAATAATATTTCAAACTTCATCTACTTGGGAAAGAATATCTTTCTGGCAATATCAAGGTTAACATTCTTAGGGGATGTATTTGCTCAGAATAAAGAAATGCCTATAAATGATAATAAAAGAATGTTATCCATTATTTTTATTCAAAATTCCCTATTTTAGTGTTTTTCTTTAAACAAATGGAATTAAGATATTCCAGATCATTATTAATATGAACCATCAGTTATGAAACCAAAACATCACTGGTCTTTAAAAAATTGTTTCAGACTATTCTCAAAGGAACCAAATGGGGGGAAGGAGAAATTAGAACAAAATGCATACAACAATATATTAAAATAAGAGTATTTTCAAAGTTAAGAATGATTAGACCCATGGGGATGATGAGAATACAATTATTTGAAAGTAATATCCCTCCAACTCTTAGCAGACTGTTACATCTGAGGCTGATTTCTCCAAATGCGGACGCTGCAATAACCTTCTCTTCTCTCTTCCGTTAATTCCTTCTTCCTCCTCCCATCCCCCAGGCTTCAATGGCATCCCAACCACCATACATGTTAAGAACTGACCTGTTGTGCTTTAACACAGACCTAATGTGTCACTCCCATATGAGAAGATCTATTCTAATGGGGGTGGGGATGACAGGCACACAGATAATTAAAGAGGTGTGTGTGCGCACGTGAACGCATGTGTGAATACATGGATGTGTATGCAACACACAAACTACTAAGAGAGAATAAACCAGAGCTCAATCATTTTGCCTAACATAAGTCAAGGAAGGCTTCATACAACTGGTGCCAGCTGGATGAAAAAGTGCCTACAAAACAGATTCAAAGCTCCAGGCCAGAAGCACCCATTACAGAGCCTCAATCTGCTATGTTCCAACTGCATCCCACACTCTCCTCACATGGATGTCCTCATTCTCTAAACACAGTGGACACTGCTATCAGCTGGCCTCTGTTCGACCCTCTCCCTTGAATCCCTTTCTTATCTTCCCCACCTTGAAAGTTTTAAAAATATGATACCCTCCCACCCAGACATTCCACTTCTACTTATTTTCCTATACAGTTAAATCAATGGCATCCAAACCACCATGAATATTAGAAACTGGATCAAAAGACTTTAGACTTTACAACTGTAAGCAGGAAGACAATGCTAATTCAAAAATTCTGAAAGACAGTGATTTTCAATTTAAAATTTAATTATTCAGGCAACATATCAATCAAGTGAGAAAACTGAGTAAGTATATTTTTTTCACACACCCTTTCTTAGAAAAGGTTGAGAATCAAGCTATGAACCAGGAGGCCATGTTTGATTCCTGGTCAGGACACATGCCCAGGTTGCAGGCTTGATCCCTAGTCGGGGACGTGCATGAGGCAGCCAATCAATGACTCTCTCTCATCATTGATGTTTCTATCTCTCTCCTCTCTCTCCCTCTCCCTTCCTCTCTGAAATCAATATATATATTTATTGAAAAAAAAAACATATATATATATAATGACTAATAAATGAAGCAGCACAAATTCCATAAACAGAACTTCTCTGGAAAAAAGGCAGAAAACTCCACTCATTATAACATGCAAAGAATTCCTAACTCTTTCCTATATAAAGGAACCAAAGTTCAGTCCACTTGATTAAAAGTCATAAAAGAATTCAAAGAGCTCATCTTGGTGGAGCTATTTTCTCTATGATAACAACCACTACTTTTCAGCATGCATTTAGAATAATCATGTGTGAGTAAGAGGAGCCACAAAGAACAGAAAGGTATGAAGAGCTATTTTATCCACCCTCACTGTCCCATCCCCAGAGGTCTGAGCAGGAGGGCATAAGGACATGGCAAATAGCCTTCACAGAGCAAGGTTAAATTGTCTTTTGAGTGATAACTATGAAATAAGGAAGAAATTAAATTCTAATGGGATTGGATCTGTAGACTTTTATTTCTCAAATTGTTTATCAACTTTTAAAAGCAAACAAGGAGATAACAGTGTAACTACAAAAGGGCAAAGGATAATTTGCTTTACAACATAATGTGTCATGAGTTAATCTATATATTAAGTTCCATACAATGCTGATTTACGTTATTACAGAGAGGAGACAAGGCAGGAAATCTTAAAACCAAAAATGGTGCATGATCCCAACTGAACTTTATTTGAGCATCTCAAAAATTTTACTACAATAAAACATATTGTTTATGTTACAAAATATCAATTTACCATCCATTTTTAATACCATACCTTCTGCATTTAGCAAAACAAACTACAAAGAATTCTAGAAAATACAAACCAATTAACAATATAGAAAGCAGATCAAGTGCCTGAGACCTGAGATGGGGGTGGGGGGGGGGGGAGGTTGATGTCAAGAGGGCACAAGGGAACTTGCCGGCGTGACAGAAATGCTCAGAATCATAGCAGTGGTCATAGTTACACAGCTGTATGCTTTTGTCAAAGTTCATCACATTGTTCACTAAAATGGGTACAACTTATTATAAGTAAATTATACCTGAATAAAATTGAAATAATAATATACTCATAACAGTTGGTCATGGCTGACAATCATTCCAATTACCTAAAGACTTTTCCTTTTCTTTTTTTTAATTGATTTTAGAGAAAGGAAGGGAGAAAGATGGATCTGAGAGAGAAACATCAATCGGCTGCCTTCCATATGCTCCCCGACTAGGGATCAAACTTGCAACCCAGGTATATGCCCTGACCAGGAACTGAACCAGTGACCCTTCGGTGCTTACACTCAGCCAACTGAGCCACACCAGCCAGGGCTTACCTGAAGACTTTTATTGCAAATTTATTGTGTTTCTCACACAAAAGTTTAAAGATACCATCAGTAGAAACCAGCAAAGTGCTAGCAATAGTTTCCAGTTATCAGTCATCATAACTTTAATGGGTTCAATGCACTGCCATCTACACTGTACTTACCACATATTACTTTATGTTACTTTAGATTTTTTTCTCCTGAATTAGGCTTTAAGTAAAAAAAATAAAATAAAAAAATAAAATAGTGCCATGTATTTATAAGCATCTTCCAAAATCTAGCTCAATTCACTTCATAAACTAAAGTGTTTATATACATTGATTTCCACCATAAAAAATTTCAAACAAGTAATTATGTCTTAACACTAAACAAGCAATAGTTTTTTAAAAAATATAATAATAGCTATAATGATTCCTCATACTGGACAATGTTACCTTAGAAGATTAATACTTTTCATAGTCATATTTAAATAATTATTTCATATTTGAAAAAGTGAAATTCTTTAAAAGGTATTAAGTAATCAACATGAACTTACAAAAAAGCTACTGTATAAAACCCTAGTTTTTTAAAGTGGAAATATTACAATTTTATTTCTTTCCATAGTGACAGTTACCATTATATACAAAATTTACTAAAATGACCACCAATAATGTATCTATTTCTAAAAATAACATGACATATTTCACACTTAATAATAGAAATTGGTGTAAGATTACTTGATTCACAAATCTTAAAAAAAAACACTTGAGCAGTTTACTAATTATTGTTTAAAAAGTTAATTACACAGTAATAAGACAGTGTGGTACTGGAGAAAGAACAAACAAATAGATCGAAGGAACAGGAGAGAGCCAGAGATAGACCTAAACTAATAGAGTCAACTGATCTTTGACAAAGAAAGGATCAGATTTTTTAACAGATGGTGATGGACATCTACAAGCAAAAATCTGAATTTAGATATAGACCTTATACCCCTCACACAAAAACACAAAAACTCAGAGTGGATCATAGACCTAAATTTAAAATGTAAAACTATAAAACACCTGGAAGATAATATATGAGACAATGTAGCTGACCTTGATTTGGCCATGACCTTGAGATATAACACCAAAGGTACAATCCTGAAAAATAAAAATTGATAATTTTGATTTCATTAAAATTAAAAACTTCTGCTTTTTAATTTTTTTTGGGGGGGGGGCGGGGCTTTAAACGGCATTGTCAAGAAAATAAGGAGATAATACACACACTGGGAGGAATATTTACAAAAGACATATATGATAGAGGACTCATCCAAAGCATAAAAAGAACTCTTAAAACTCCACAATAAAGAAACATAATTTAAAAATGAACAAAAAGTCTGAACAGATATCTCACCAAAGATGATAAACAGATGACAAATAAGCATATGTAAATGCTGGACAACATATGTTGTTAGGGAATTGTAAATTAAAACAACAATGAGATGCCACTACACACTTATTAGAATGACTAAAATCCAAAAAAAACACACCAAAAAACAAAAAACAAAAACCACTGACAAACACCAGACACCGGTACTGAAGAGGATGTAAAGCAACAGGAACGCTCACTCATTTTTCAGTGGGACTGCAAAATGGTACAGCCACTTTGAAAGACAGTTTGGCAACTTTTCACAAAACTAAAACTGAACATACTCTTCCCATACAATCCAGCAATCATGCTCCTTGGTATTTATTGAAATAATTTGAAAACATATGTCCACGCAAAAACCTGCACACAAAGGTTTACAGCAGTTTTGGTCAGAATTGCCAAAACTTGGAAGTAGCCAACATGTCCTTCAAAAAGTAACTAGATAAGAGAAAGACATGATCTCACTTATTTGTGGAATCTAATAAACAAAATAAAATGATGAACAAAATAGATCCAGAGACATGGAACCATGGGACAGACTGACGAATCTCAGAAGGGGAAGAAAAAGGAGATTAACCAAAAAGCTTATATGTACATCTGCATAACCCATGGACACAGACAGTAGTGCAGTAAAGGCCTGGGGGGGGGGGGGGCGGGAGGGGAGAAGTGAGTCAATAGGGGGGAAAAAGGTGACATGTATAATACTTTCAACAATAGAGATAATTTTTTTTAAAAAAAGATAAAAGATAAAAATGAAAAGTAACTGGATAAACAAACTGTAGTACACCATATGATGGAATATTATTCAGCACTAAAATGAAATGAGCTATCAAGCCATGAAAAAATTTAAATGCATATTGCTAAGTGAAAGAAGCCAATATGAAAAGGCTACCTACTGTATGATTCCAACTATATGACATTCTAAAACAAGCAAGACTATGGAGATTATAAAAACACCAGTAGTTTCCAGGGGTTCTTTGGGAGAGTGGGCAGATGGGATCAATAGGTAAATGGCAGGAGATATTTAGGGCAGGGAAGCTATTCTACATGATACTAGAAGGGCATTCATTACACATTTGTCAAAACCCATAGACACGGGTGGGGAACATCCAACCATGAAATAATTTGTTCTGGCCCTGCCAGGGCATTAAGGGTGAGTTAATTAAATGTTTGCCCAAATACAGCAGGCTAATTTTTAAGTCGATAATTTTGTATGGCCTACGAATGATGTTAAAACATATCCTAATGGCCCTTGGCAGAAAAAGGTTCCCCACTCCTGCCATAGAAGGTCTAAATTAAATTAGAGTGTACCCTAATTAAAACTAAGACTTGTTGATCATGATGTGTCAATGTTGGTTCATCAATTATGGTTCATCAAATGTGCCACTGGTGGGGATTTGATGGTCAGGGAGGTTGGGGAAGGGGTGACCCTTCATACTCTCCACTCAATTTTGCTGTGAACCTAAAACTGCTCTAAAAATTAAAGTCTATTCATTATTTTTTATTCATACATAAGATTAAATATTAAGCAAGTTTAATTTAAACATGTAATTTTAAAAACAAAAATTAAAATGTAATAGAAGATCCTTTCCCACTGGCTTCTTAACTATTTTCACAAAGAAACTACCCCAAATTCTTGACCATGATATTTTTTTATATGTTTATTGATGAGAGAGAGAGAGAGAGAGAGAGAGAGAGAGAGAGAGACATGGATGTGAGAAACATCAACCAGATGCTTCCCATACAATCTCCCACCAGGGATCAAAGCCAGGTGGCTTTATCCAGTAATCGAAACCGCCAACTTTTGGTCTACAAGATGAGGCACACTGGCCAGGGCATTAACCATGATATTTTAAAAGTCTGACTAAGAGCTGGATCATTTAGGAAACAATAAAAACTTAGAGGAGGGGGATGGTAAAAGAAAACTAAAAAGTGTTTGGTCTTAAACATTTCATAGATATAAGAATTTAGAAAGAGTGATCTAGAAGAAAAAAAAAAAGCCAGGAGGTAAAAGTATACCAAAAAACTATCATTTAAACAAGGTGACTTGGAACAAAACATGTTAAATTACCAAAATATTTTAGGTTAAGTGAGCAAGACCATCTTTATAATAGATTTTTATTAAAGCTAAAATTAACTTTCAAATAATTCAAAATCAACTTTTTCAGTTAACTGTATATTAAATGTGAAGCTTTGTGACAGTTCTCCTCTTCCAATGGACTTTCACTCTCAATGAGAAGACATAGTGAACACAGGAGAAACAGATATTAATCAGAAGTGATAAATGATTAGTTGGGAAAAGCATGGTTGATTGAAATATCTTTAGCCTTAATAATTTGAGGGAACAAAGATTTCATTAAATAAGGTAGTAAATATCACCACATTTTGCAAGGAAGATAAACAATTTTATTTTGGATGTGAACTTTGATGTATTATAGGTATTTAGTAAACAGATGGAGCTCAGAAGTCAATGCCAAACTGCTAGTCTAAAAATCATTACAATATGGGATGATAGATGTTAACTAAACTTACTGTGGTAGTCACTTCATATTATATGTGAATCAAGTCATTATGCTGAATACCTTCAACATCCACAGTGCTGTATGTCAACTACATCTCAAAACCGAAAGTAGAAAACAAAAAAAAGATCATTAGAATAGAGGTGAAGATGAAAGACATGGGATTAGATAAAATCACTCAAAAAGAGAAAATTAAAGTAGAGAAAATGGACTGAAAACAGGGTTTAGAAAAAGTTCCTAATGTAAGGGGTAGGTAGCTAAAGAGTGGGAGAGGGTATAGAACGGGAAGGTAGAGAAAGAGAGGGTTGGAAGGAGGGAGAGAGAGCAAAAAAGGAGCCATCAGAGACAGTAAAACAAAAGAAACAAAAAACTAAACTAAACTAAAAAACATGACAGAAGGAAGATACTTGTACCTGAGTCTTTAGTCCAGAGAGAAACTAAAAAAAAAAAAAAAAAAAAAAAAAAAAAAAATCTTAACAAAAAGTGAATACCTCTCGTCAATGAAACAAAGACACAGCCACAACCACAAACCACAAACTATAAAAAAAAAAAAAATTATGTATCTGGAATCTAAATGAGGAGTGATGCTAAGAGCTAAACCACGTCCCCTCAAGAGGAAAAAAAATGTCCCTAAAGTTGGGACAGTTCTACTAGTAAAGCCCATTCAAGGAAACTCTGATTAGAGATATTATGTTTAAATATCTACCTGAGAGAATAAGAAAAGTTTCTATAGAACATCATATCTATACTAGACAGAAAAACCAACATGACATTTTTATTATCAATGATCTAGTTTCCTAACTCAGAGAGACTGCCAAATGAGGTAAAAGAGAAGGGAAGCAGTTAGCACCAAACCAGGTACTACATAGACTCCGATGACCCACAGAATCTCAAGGTTACAGTGACCTTGACCGCACTGCAAGCTGAGGTGAGACATATCCCCAGAGCAAGGGAAATGTCTTGTGTGAAGGAGTGTTTTAAGGAAAAAAAAATCCAAAATGGAAGTACAAACTGATGCCATTGATCCCCTCTTCCAACTACTCCATACTTGCATCTGGCCTCAAACATTTTTCAGGCAATACCTGTTCTCTAATAGAACTGAACCCATAAAAAATGAGTTAGAGCCAGAAAAGAATCAGCAAAGAATTTATGTAGAACTACCAAAAATTGGGTGGAAGGATATAGGCAAGATGAAGAAAAGTTTTCCATGATCTTAAAGAAATTACAGAGAATATGAGCTATTTCAAAGTAAAGAGGCCCAAAGAAAAGAATAAAATATCTAAGAAAAGATATGACACTTTTTTAAAGTGAGGAAAAGGCATATTGGCAGGCTAAAGAAAAAGGTGAAAAAAAATAAAATAAAAAAAGATTAAAGCTACAAAAACAACAAAAAACAGACTACTTAGTACAAAACCAGTCAGGTAACTCCATCCTGTTTTCCACAGTAGCTGCACCAGTCTGCATTCCCACCAGCAGTGTGCTGGGGTTCCCTTTTCTCCACATCCTCACCAGCACTTGTTGCTTGTTGAGTTACAGGTGGCAGCCATTCTGGCAGGTGTGAGGTGATACCTCACTGTAGTTTTAATTTGCATCTCCTGATGTTCAGTGATGTTGACCATTTTTTCATATGTCTATGGACCATCTATATGTCCTCTTTGGAGAAGTGTCTATTCAGGTACTTTGCCCATTTTTTAATTGGATTGTTTGTCTTTCTGGTGTTGAGTTGTATAATTTCTTTACATATTTTGGGGAATTAACCCATTATCAGATGTATGTTATCACATACAGTGGGTTTCCTTTTCATGTTGGTGATGGTTTCTTTGGCTGTGCAGAAGCTTTTTAGTTTTATGTCATCCATGTGTTTATTTTTTCCTTTGTTACCCTGCCCTAGAAGATATATCAGCAAAAATATTGCTACACAAAATGCCTGAGAATTTACTGAGAATTTATGTTTTTTTCTAGGACTTTTATGGTTTTGCAACTTACATTTAAGGTTGTTGTTTTTTTTAAATACATTTTGAGTTTATGCTTGTGTATAGTGTAAGTTTCATTTTTTTTTTTTTTTTTGCATGTACCTCTCCAATTTTCCCATCACCATTTATTGAAGAGACTCTTTTAACTCCATTGTATGTTCTTGCCTCCTTTGTCACATATTTGAGAGTGACTAGGCATTCCAGGTTTCTGCTGCTGAGGCACAAACAATCCACCAATCTTTTAAAAATACACAACTAAAAGAAAAGAACACTCTTAAATGTCAAGGACTGCACTTAAACTAAATTAGCAAACTAATTCTATAATCAAGCTATATAAGCTAAGACTTGATTTTACTCTACAGGATTCAGTTTCTCAATCTACTGACCAAAGAAATTTATTCTCCTAAAAAAATGCAGTACTTGTTAGAGGGCATCAGTTGCTGAGAATGGAATTTTCTCAGGAAACACTTCCCAAGACAAATTTGAAGTGACAAAAGAGCAGGAAGCAACCAATTGCTTTTAAATATGAAACTAAGACTAAATAACTGTGAAAAATAGTTACAAGATAGAATACAAGTGTTACACAACTTGACAAGGTACAAATTTAATATAACTAATAAGAATTAGGAAGTAGAAAAAGAAATTATGTTAATTTCTTACCTTTCATTACAGAAAATACACTGATACCATAACATATAGTTACTATTTTAAATATAATGATCCTAATGTCTTAATATTTTCATCATCTTTTTCAACTTTAATTTACTTAGGAATTTTTTATTATAAAGAATCATATTTAACTAGGGGCCCGGTGCACGAAATTCGTGCACTGGGTGTGTGTGGGGGGGAGTGTCCCTCAGCCCAGCCTGCCCCCTCTCACATACTGGGAGCCCTCAGGTGTTGACCCCCATCACCCTCCAATCGCAGGATCGGCCCCTTGCCCAGGCCTGACGCCTCTGACAGAGGTGTCAGGCTTGGACAGGGGACCCCCATCTCCCCCTGATCACTGGCTCTGGCCCCCGCCCAGGCCTGAGGCCTCTGGCCCAGGAATCATGCCTAGGCAGGGGACCCCCATCTCCCTCTGATCGCTTGCTCCACCCCCCGCCCAAGCCTGACGCCTCTGACCCAGGCTTCAGGCCTGGGCAAGGGGACCATCATATCCCCCCAATCCCCGGCTCCGCCCCCCACCCAGGCCTGATGCCTCGGCCAGAGGAGTTGACCCTCATCACCCTCCGATCACCAATCACCGGATCGGCCCCTTGACCAGGCCTGAGGTCTCTGGCTGAGGCGTCCGGCCCGGGCAGCGGGGACCCGCAGCTGCAGCGGCCCCGCGATCGTGGGCTCCGCTTTAGGCCCAGGCAAGGGACCCCTAGCTCCTGGGACTGCCAGCTTCGACCGTGCCCAGCTCCCATCGCTGGCTCCACCCCTACTTCCTGCTATCACTGGCCAGGGCGGAAAAGGCACCTGATTCTCCGATCATGGCTGGGGGGCAGGGCAAAGGCGGCCCTGGGGCCGCCTTTGCCCTGCCCCCAAGCTCTTAGCTCCCCCCTGGGTTTCCGATCACTGTCAGTGGCAGGGGGCTTCTTCCTGCTTTCCCTTTCGCCTCCCTGCATTGTGCCTACATATGCAAATTAACCGCCATCTTGTTGGCAGTTAACTGCCAATCTTAGTTGGCAGTTAATTTGCATATAGCCCTGATTAGCCAATGAAAAGGGTATCGTCGTACGCCAATTACCATTTTTCTCTTTTATTAGATAGGATTTATTGGGGTACAATTCATTTTTTAAATTTCTTCACTCTTATTATTTTTATAATGAGTTTTTATGTAGTAAGTATATGATTATTATTTAATGCAAATCTGTATTTGAAGAACTTGGTAGGGCAGCATCATAGAAATCGTGAGTCTGACTCAAAATAAAAAATCATATTTGCCTCAGATATTTCTGTATTTTTAACCCTTTATTCATTCATTAATTCAATTAGTAATTGTCTAGTACTCACTATGTAGAAAAAATAGAAGACATTAAACTGTCTTACACATCTTAAATGCCATCATATACTTAGTAAGAAGATAATTATAAGGTATAATGTCCTAAAAAAGGCACTGATCATATGAAATTTAAAACCTGAAGGGATAAATAACACAAAGACCACTAAACAAAATCTTAATTTTTTTTTTTTTTTTGCAATATATCAGGTGTAGGGTTAAAAAACAACAACATGCCCTAACCGGTTTGGCTCAGTGGCTACAGCGTCAGTCTGTGGACTGAAGGGTCCCAGGTTCAATTCCAATCAAGGGCATGTACCTTGGTTGAGGGCACATCCCCAGTGGGGGGTGTGCAGGAGGCAGCTGATCGATGTTTCTCATCGATGTTTCTAACTCTCTATCCCTCTCCCTTCCTCTCTGTAAAAAATCAATAAAATATATTAAAACAAAAACACGTCATCTTATTCCAACCTTTAATTAAACAAAAAGCAAAATCTAAATAAATAACATCTCAACATAGTGGAATAGGGTTTGAGCTCTTCTACTCAGAGAAGGGACTCTACTTCCCATGCTAAAGAAAAACACAAAAAACTATTCTCTCTTATTTGTTTTCTTGTTATCCAATACCTTCCACCTTAGGATATTCCCTTGAGTTACCTCCCTCTGTACAGCCTACCAGGCTAATGGACTTTTTGGCATAAAGGGGACATTCTAATGCCTTCTTAGCATATTTTCCCCTATGAACACATTTAATCAAATGCCACAGCTCTAATTCCCCATCTCACAACTGTGTTGTTCTTTTTAAGAAACAATCCATAATAATTTAACTGAACAAGCAAAGCAATGGAAATCACCAAATTATAGTAAGCTATTTACCAGAAACATTCTAAATTTTGAGGAGGGTGGGGTGATATTTTAACAAAAAGATCATTGGCAAAACCCAAAAGAAGATATATATTCAAAAATATGTATATTGATTCACATCCTTGGTTTACATCTGTTTTTGCTCTGAAGTGGGGGAAAGCCCAGATAACAAACTCTTTGAAAAGGTTAAACATAACTTCCCCAGTTGCTTTTTGAAACCCACATAGTACATACTGACATTTGTTGGCTGAGCCTCCACATATGACTTGCAAAAAAGTGGTAAATAATCTCAAAGATGATGCAAACTGCAGGTATGCAAAAGGAAATGCTAAAAAGTGTACTATTTATACAGTGTTGAAAGCTCTTAGGGAGATGGTTCAAAAGCATTTTAAAATAATTCTTTGAAATTTGAAGTAAGTGCATCTAACACCAAAACAAAGATTTTATAAATATGAATGATAAACTTTATAGAAGTTATGAATTGCATACATCTTGCCCTTTAGAAAAGTGTTTTGCTGGAAGACAAATAATGTGATTATGTATTGCCTTCTTTTTGTTTTATTGGCCCATGATTCTTCATACCAACATAGAAGAATTCATAGGGGAAGGGGGAATGAAGCAGAGCCATTCAAGTACTCTGATAAAACACACCTAGTTTTCTCTCCATACCAAGAGTGAAGAGTGGAGAGAGGAAGGGGAGGAAGGAGAAGCATTAACAAGATGGAATGAAAGGTTGTAGGTAAAAGCAAAAACCAGATGTGGGCTTTTAACATGGTGCTGGTCTCTCACAGAATGGAAATGGGAACAATGACACAAGATACATACACATATAAAAGGTCACAAATATGAGCCACAAACCATGGTTAGAAAAACGTGAGAGTGAGTCAGGCAGTGCCACCCAGCTGGAGCACCAACATTCACCACTGCTACAGACCATGGGGCAGGGCTGCTGCACTTACAAAGTCAGTGGTGCCTTTGCTGAAGTTGCTATGCTTGGCTTTGGCCAAGGGCTGTAACAGTGAAGCACAGCTGGAGGAGCATGGTCTTTGTAGCCATGTAGACCTGGGCTCACAACCCGTATCTTCTAGTTCTACTTGCAAGATTGCTTCACCTCTATGAGTCTCACTTTGCTCTCGAGCAAAATGGGTACAACTACAACCAGTTCACAGGGCTGTCACAATCAGTAGCTGAGGTGATACATGTAAAACACCTGTACATTGCTTGGCAGAAACAAAGAATGTTCAACATGTGAGCTCTTTCCCTATGTCCCTCTCACTTGGTTTTCTACGTACCCCAGTAAGATCTAAAACACTCAAAACTCTGCTCTTCCCAGCACTAACAAGGAAACCTGCTAAGTTTTAAGTTTTAATATAATGGTATTGAAGACTGTACATCGATATAAGTGTTCTTTGAAGGTTCCTTTCATCCCAATGGAATACCTTTCAGTCAAATGGGGAACAAATGTAGTGTATTGCAAAGGCGGCTGGACCTGGCGTGACCGCATCTGGGTTCTGCTCATGGCTCTACTAGCCATGTGCTCTAGTAAATTAGAGTTGCCCTGAATCTCACTTTCCTCATGTAGAAAATGAGAGTACTGAACTAGACGAAGACACCTTCTGGCTTTAAAATGATATTATATTATCAAAGTATTGCTTGATATTCAACTGGGCTAGGTATTATAAAATGCTAAAGGAACAAATAGGAGGCCCACCCAAATATAAGGAACCTAGGGAGAAAAAAGACAGGTATGTGATAATCAATGAGAGCTATTCATATCCATAAGCACCACGATGAAAACATTAAATAATATAAAAAAGAAACATCCTATCTAATAAAAGAGAAACATGGTAATTGGCGTACGACCGATACCCTTTTCATTGGCTAATCAGCGAGATATGCAAATTAACTGTCAGCCAAGATGGCGGCCGGCAGCCAGGCAGCTTGAAACTAACATGAGGCTTGGTTGCCCCAGTGACGGAGGAAACCAACGTTCCCCGCCTGCCGCTGCCTCTGAGCTGGCAGTTTAAGAAACATTGTAACAAATACGCCCAACTTCAGCCAGCAGATTCGCAACATTGTAAGCAAAGGCCAGAAACCTCCTTTCAGCTGGAGGCCTAAGAGCTGGAGCCAAGCCTCAAGGTAAAGCTGGCCCAGAATTAAAAAAAAAAAAAAGGAAAAAAGGAGCGGTTGGGAGCTTCAGTCACCCCCAGCCTGAAAACAGCCCTCAGCCCCTCACCCAGACTGGCCAGGCACCCCAGTGGGGACCCCACCCTGATCCAGGACACCCTTCAGGGCAAACCAGCCGGCCCCACCCATGCACCAGGCCTCTACCCTATATAGTAAAAGGGTAATATGCCTCCCAGCACCAGGATCAGCGTGACAGGGGGTGGCGCCCAAACCCCCTGATCGCCCTGCGGCTCTGTGTGTGACAGGGGGCGGGGCCACAACCTCCCTATCCACCCTGCTCTGTGCCTGATAGGGGGGAGCTCCCCCCCCCCACGGGCCCTGCTCTGTGTGTGACGGGGTAGAGCCATAACCTCCCCATCAGCCCTGCCCTGAGTGTGAGAGTGGTGGCGCCCCAACCCCCTGATCCGCCCTGCTCTGTGGGTGATAGAGGGCAGCGCCCCAACCCCCTGATGGGCCCTGCTCTGTGTGTGACGGGGGTTGCTCCACAACCTCCCCATCGACCCTGCCTTGAGTGTGACAGGGGACGGCGCCCCTACTCCCCGATCGGCCCTGCTCTGTGCATGACAGGGGGCGGTGCCCCAACTCCCCAATCAGCCTTGCTCTGAGCCCGACCAGGGGCTGCACCTAGGGATTGGGCCTGCCCTCTGCCACCCGGGAGCAGGCCTAAGCCAGCAGGGCGTTATCTCCCGAGGGGTCCCAGACTGCGAGAGGGCACAGGCCAGGCTGAGGGACCCCCCCTCCCCCCCCCGAGTGCACAAATTTTTGTGCACCGGGCCTCTAGTTACATAATAATATAAAAAGAAATACCCTGTCTAAACACACACACACACACACACAAAAAAACACAACTGGTGGATAAAAGAGGAAGTTCTGAAAACAGCCTGAACTTAAAAAGCAAGATGAGATTTAGGCAGAAGCAGAACTTAAGCTCTCAAGCAACCAGTGTTTAAAACACAGATAATATCACCTAATATGTATCTGTCAAAACATAAAGGAGGTAAAAAAAAAATACGTCCTCTTAAAGATATCAAGATATCTTAAGGAGATCCATTATCACATGTTCTACAGTAAGATATCAATAGTTTTACATAGATAGAAATTAAAAAGCTAAAAGAAGACATTATTGGGAGTTGGGGGTGGGGGGGTAGGGTACAGAGGAAAGAACTGAATTGAAAAAAATTTTAAATCTAAACTCTTTAGTATGGCATCCCAGACCCTTTACAATTTGGTCCCTATTTTTCTTTCTAGCTTTATCCCCAACATCCCACCACCAATAAATCTCATACTCTTGGCTTAAAGGGGCTATTCATCATTCCCTGATTTGTAGCCCCAAGTGACTAAAAATAAGAGAATGTGACTTAAAATAAAAACAAGATAAATCAAAAAGAAATATGAAAATCTCTCTGCTTCTCTAGCTCTTAAGACTTCTCTGTAACTTGACAGAATGTCTCAACATCTAAAGGGAAAATGCATCGAAAAGAAGGTGGAGGAAGGGGAGGACTGGTGAGCAAAGGAAGCAGAGAAGCAGCCGAGGCCAATGTTCACAAGATCAAACTAAGCCACAGGAGAGGAAACCTGGGCTGAGTTGACTCAAACAATATGGTTTACTTGGCAAATCTCTGCCTACGGTGGGTAAGGGAGCCTCAAGCTAACTCAGTTGAAAGATACCTCTTCAAACAAATAACCCTTGGGTCCTCTTTCCATGCTCAACAGGGGTCTCTGGCACCATGGCTCCCATGTATCTTGCCAGAAGAAAGAGAGTGCACTAGTCAGAAACGCTGGGTCAACTTGACAGCTGTATTTCTCAGTCATCAGTTGACCTCCATATTAACAACCTGGCGTCCCAAGAAGCCTGCCTACTGGGAAACAATGGACTGATCTGCCAAATCAAGCAATCCAACCTGCTGGACAGTTGCAGTTCTCATTGGAAATTAACAAATTGACAAGTGTACAAATATATATATATATATATATATATATATATATATATATATATATATATAGAGAGAGAGAGAGAGAGAGAGAGAGAGAGAGAGAGAGAGAGAGAATATGAGAATCTGTATGTCAATTTCTAGGAGCATGACTAATGTGAGGCTGCCCCGGGAGACATCCACTCTCAGGGGGCCTAGCATATCAGGTGCCTGAAAGTGTAAGGTCAAACACTAGACCCTGGACTGCAATGACTCCACGAAGGGGAAGGCCAGTCACTGAGGCCTACTAGCAACTTTGCATAGCTCTGCAACAAATGTCTTTAATGTTCACACTACAACATGTGGCACATATATTTGTGATTTCGTTCCTCTATTCATACAATATTTCCTTTTTCCAAATTGCCCTCCTCCCCCCACTTCTCCACCTGGAAAATAACTCTTCCTCTTCCACTTTCTCCTCACCTCCACTTTCTCCACCTCCTCCTCCTCCTCTTCCTCCCCCTCCTCCTCCCCCTTCTTTAAGGCTATAGCTCAAATGTCACTTCTCTGTCACATCTTCCCAAACCACTCAGGTAAAATTAATCACATCCTCCTGGGCGCTGTCATAGCAACCAGTGTACACCTCCCTCTGCCTGGGCTCTCAAATCAGAATGGGGAATTCAGGCTGACTCCTCCTATTACCTGCTCACCTCCCCAGCAAGGCACATGCATCGATCTATATTAACAGCTATCATGTGTGCTTTAAGTGCTCGCTTAGTGTTGCAATGAGGGGAAGGTTAAGGGGTGACTATGGATAGGTAAGGAGGTGGATGTGAAATAATTCTGTACAGGGAGAAAACAGCATGACCTGAGAAAGTGAGACTAGATAAGGTCTGTGTGGAAAGAGAACAAGGCCAAGAGCAAAGGGTTCACGAAATGTTACTGAAGAAATAGTGGGGAGGAAACTTATGAACAAATTATTAAGGGTCCTGAAAAGTTGATAAAAGGGGTATAAACGGATTGAGTAGGCAAGAGAAAACCGTAGTAAGTTCTCAGAGAGAAGAGGAACATCAGGACTTTAATAAAGAGCAGAATGTGGTTGTAAAAAGAACTATAAGGGACCAGAGATGGGGGCCAGAGTTTGAATTCTTCCCCTCACTCCCCCCGAACCACACATAATGACTAGCAAGTTATTTAACTCCTGTAAGCTTTAAGTTTACTTATTTATAAAATGGAAATAATAATATCTACCCTGCACAGCAGTTCTGAAAATTAAATCATATTATCTAGCACAGTAACTAAGATACTGTACCAATCTGTAGTAGCTGCTACTGTGCCTGGTTATACAGATATCACTCTAGCCCTGTAAGGAAAGTAAAATGAAAGCAGATGGCTGGAAGGTGAAATACCATTTAGTAGGAAATTACAATAGTCCCTTGATTGGGCATAGGTACAGACTTACAGCCACATTTCCTTGGCTTAGCAATACCTCTTCCCTTACCCAGCAATGATACCTCAGACAAGTCACCTCTTTCAGTACATATTTCCTGACCTGCAAACTGGAGTAATAAATGCTAGCCTTCCTATTTTACAATTTGATTATGTTATTTTAAATAAAAGATACATTTTAAAGTGTTTCACACACTATAAAATACTTTGGAGAACAGGAAGGAATGAAGAGAACAGCACAAATTTAAGAAATATCTTCAAAAAGACTCAAGGACATTAGAGACATTTGGAGACACCCTTATCCAAATAAAAAATGTCAAGGTATTGAGAATGCTTCTTTAAAAGAAACCCAGAGATTCCGAGGGGAAAACACACTGAAGGAGATGCTTGGTCAAGGTCCATTCGGACGCAAAAGGACATGTAAATAAAAGCAGGTGCGAGGGCAGGACTGGCTTTGGGTGATGGGCACTGATGTGAAGTGGAGCTCTGAGAACTGCCAGCAACAGCCATCAGAGTGACATGTAAGAAAAATGATGATTTATCTATTACACAAATGCAAAGAAAGGAGAACTAAAGTTGTAATATTCAAAATGCAGTAGGCAAATACCTAGCAAAGGGCAAGGACAAAACCCACCCCATAAGAGAAGACAGGTATTACGAAAAATGTGTGGGCAGCAAAGCTCAGAGCAGAAATCCAAAGTACATGCAATAGAAAAGCCAAGGTCAGGTGGCATTAGCATGTCAAGGAGATTGAGAACTGAGGGGGGGAAATCCTCTACCATTGGCTAGAATGTGGTCACCAGTGACCTTCAAGAGTGCAGTGCCAGTACAAAGGTGGGACCAAAGCCAGATTGCAAGGAGTTAATCATAATTCTATGATCCTAACCCGAAATAGCAGCTGCCAGTAAACTGAAGGTGAAATTCACAGATAAGAGAAAAGCGCATTTAATAATTGAAAGGGGACAAACTTTATCTCAAAAAAAGCTTCTTAGGATTTTTAACACTTCCACAGGAGGAGGAGGACTTTGGTTTTTCAAAATCTCCCAAAAGACATATGTAAGTAGCAAAACACATGGAAGTTAGATTTTGCTGCCACTGAAGGACAAAAAAAGAGGTTACTTAGCCCTACTAGTGGCCTAAACCTTTGATTACAATTATTCACATGCCCTAAATAAGGCATTTCAGTAACTAAGTTATATTAACTATTACAGGCAAGTCATAATATCCTTTAAATAAATTACATATTACTAAAAGAAGATTAGTTAATAGCATTACTATGTTATATTTAATAAGTAAACATTACTTTCTAATGACCCAAATTTCCATTTTTTAATGTATATGTATATCTAAGCAAGACATATAGATATCTTTTTGTGGTTTTGTTCATAAACTACACTAACTGATATTTTATTTAAATAAGTACTCAGAGTTACTTTTGATTACATTTAAAGGTATAATACGCTCAAAAAGATCAGTTAAAAATAAAATCATTCTAAAAACCATAATGTGGAAAGATGAGTAAAACTCAGGAAGAGTCAGGCTGCCAGCATCTGGCTTGAGGCAGGTCTTCAAAAGAATAGAACAAACAATGCTAAAGTCTGTACATAACCACAAAGGACCATGAATAGACAGAGCAAACTTAAGAAAAAAGAGCAAAGCTGGGAGCACCAAGCTTCCTGATTTTAAATTATATATATTGCAAAGCTACAGTAATCAAAACAGTATGGTACTGGCATAAAAACAGACACACAGATCAATGGAACAGAATAAAAATCCCAGAAATAAACCCATGACTATATGATCGATTAATTTAGAACAAAAGGAGCCAATGGGGAAAGCACAGTCTCTTCAATAAATGGTGTTGCCCTGGCCAGGTAGCTCAGTTGGTTAGACCATTTTCCCGATTTGCCAAGGTTGTGACTTTGATCCCAGGTCAGGCCATATACAAGAGGCAACCAATGAATACATAAAAGAGTGGAACAACAAATCAATATTTCTTTCTCTCTCTCCCTCTTTCCCTCCCTCCCTCCATCCACTCTTCCTTCCTCCCTCCCTTTCTCTCTGTCTCTAAAATCAATAAATAAAAATGTTTTTTAAATCAAACTAGACCCTATTTTTACCACACACAAATTTCACTCAAAATGGATTAAAGACTTTGAACATAAGACCTAAAACTGTAAAACTCCTAGAGTAAAATATAGGGAAATAGTTTCTTGACATCAGTCTTGCTGACAATTTCTTTATTTGATAACAAAATCAAAGGCAACAAAAGCAAAAATGAATAGGTGAAACTATAGCAAATGAAAAAGCTTCTGCAGGGTAAAGGAAACCATCAACATAATGAAAAGACAACCTACAAAAAATATCTGCAAACCACATATCTGATAAGGCATTATTAATATCCAAATTACACAAAGAATTCATACAACTCATGAGCAACATTTCAAAAAAAATCCAATTTAAAATGGGCAGAGGATATGAATAGACATTTTTCTAAAGAAAAAAATACAGATGGTGAACAGGCATAAAAAGATGCTCAACATCATGAATCACTAGGGAAATACAAATCTAAACCACAATGAGATATCACCTCACACCTGTGAGAATGGCTATCATCAAAAAGATAAGAAATAACACATGCTGGCAAGGATGCAGAGAAAAGGGAATGCTAGTGCACTGCTGGTGAGAATGTAAATTGGTGCATTCACTATAAAAAACGGTATGGAGGTTCCTCAGAAAATTAGAAAATGGGACTACCATATGATCCAGAAGTTGAACTTCTGGGTATTTATCTGAAGGAAACAAAAACACTAACTCGAAAAGCTATCTGCACTCCCTTGTACATAGCAGCATTATTTACAATAGCCACGAGATGGGAACAACCTAAATGTCCATCAATAGAGGAATAAAGACAATAAAGTAGATGCATGAAATGAAATATTATTCAGCCATAAAAAGGAAGAAAATCCTGCATGTACAACAACATGACTCATACAAGTAAAGACAAATACTATATGATCTCACTTACCAGCAGAATCTAAAAGCAAACAAACAAACAAAAACCTTATAGATACAGAGAACAGACTGGAGGTTAGAAGAGGCAGGGGTTGGGAGCAGAGTGTGGACAAAATGGGAAAAGGTGGTCAAAAGGTACAAACTTCTTGTTATAAAGTAAATAACTCATGAGAATGTAATGTACAGCCTGGTGATTACAGTTAATAATGCTGTATTGTATATTAAAAGTTGGTAAGGAAAGAAATCTTAAAAGTTATCATCACAAGAAAAAAAATTGTGTAACTATGTGTGGTGATGACTTATTGTAGTGATCATTACGCAATATACACATATATTGAATCATTATGTTACACCCCTAAAGCTAATATAATGCTACATGTCAATAACATGCCAATAAAAAAATTTGTTAAAAATTTTTTCTAAAAAAGGGAACGAGGGAGAACCAAGATGGCGGCGATATAGGCAGACGTGTCCCAGGTCGTGTCCCGGAGCAAATGGAGCGAGCAGCTGAAGCTAGTAACACTCACACCGAATTGGCGAAATTGCTCAGCTGGTGAGAGGGTTTATAGCCGGGAAGAGCAGAACTCCCCTAGTAAGGTAAAAAAAAACCAGGGATTTGGGCAGGAAAGTTTGCCAGACCTCTGAGCACAGAGAGTCGGAGGGAGACCGCGTGGCAGACAGCCGCATCCCCTGGGACAGGCACAGCCCCTGACGGGGGAAAGGAGAACCGCGGGATTCCTGGCGCCGCCAGGGAAATTGAGAGCTGGGTTCTGTGACCGCGGAGGACTGAGCCTAAAGGGGGCAGCCTGAAGAGCTGACCTGACCATGCAGTCCCGGTAAGAGAAGAAGCTTACAGAAACCAAGCCTTCCCCGTTTCCGCGGCCGGCATTTGTTTGTTTGTTTTCACTGAACCCTGTTCATGGGACATTTCGGATACAGACACTCACCTGTGCTGAAGAGAGGGAGAGTGTGCTGAGGAGTGGAATCTGGGGAGAGACTGGGGAAAGAGGGGTAGCCGGGAGAGGTGGTAGTGAATTGAGTGCTGAGACACCCCAGAGCCCGGGACTGGGGCAGCCACCCGCTCCTGAGAGGGAGTCTCCTCCCCCCAACCCCCAGGCAAGGAGCACAGCCACACCCAGATTCCACCCTGTACGAGATCAAGGATTAAGATAACCTGATCAGTCCCTGGGAGTTAACAGGGTCTGGCCTATAGGGGGATTTTCAATCCCAGCAACAACATAGCGCCGGTAACTAACTATTACGCAGTCAGCTCTGGGCAGTGAACTTCCACTGGGCAGAGAGGCCCTATAGCCTCAGAGGCCAACCCCAGAACACTGCCACCCAGAGGCTGACCCACAAACTGACTCTTTGCTAAACACAAAATAAGGCAGTCTGGGAAATAAATGCGGCATGCTTTAAAATAAGGACTGTGGTTTACAACACAGAGGAACAGTATATCGCAGGGAAACTCAACACTCTCCTGAATACCTGGAAGGTCTAAGGCGAGCCACACTGAAGAATAGAAGAAACGAAGGACCTTCACTACTGCAATTTTTTTTTCTTTTTTCACTTTTTAACTAAGAAACCAATTTTTTTTCATTCTTTTTTTTTCTGTTCTTTTTTTTTTCTTTTTTTCTTTTTTTTTCTTTCTTTTCTTCTTTTTCCATCACCTGATTTTACCCTTTTAATTACTACCTTCTTATTTTTAACCAGTATTATTACTGCTACCATTTTACCATTTTTTTTAAAGTGCCATTTTATTTTTTCTTTATTTTATTTTGGGATTAGTGTTCACCATTCTATTTTCATCGTTATATTATTGGTTGTTTCTAGTTTGCATTCATATCCAGGGAACTGTTGCTGGAATTTGTTGGGATTAATGGCTGTTCTATAGGAGTATTCTCCTCATATAAAAAGTCTCTTCCCTCTTCCACTTCATTCTCTCTTTTCGCTCTTTTTTTTTTTTTCTTTTCTTGTCTCGCTTTTATTTTCCCCCTTCCTTTTTCCAATTTCATTTTTGCACTCCCTTTTTTTGGTCCCTACTTTTCTTTTCCTTTTTCTCTTTTATCTTTTTCTCTTCCTTCTTCCTTATCCCCTAATTCTCTTAATTCAGGTGGTCACCTTTAATTGGGGTTATTAATATCGTGAATATATTTGTGTATAGTGCCTGGTACGTGGTGCCTTGTTGTGTTGTATTTTGTGCCTTTAAATCAACGCAGCAGATCCAAGCAACAGCAACCTCCTGAGCACCTCATCCTCTGCTGAGGAACAGCAGCTGTATGTGAAACCTCGCCCCACCAGCCGGAAGAGCCACCACAGCTGTGAACAGCACCCACCAGAGGAGCTGCTGCCAACTGAAGAGCAGCTGCTACCGCAACCGCCCGAAGAGCAACCAGACCAAGGAGTCACTGCCACCAAGGGAGCAACCACTGAACAACTCAACGTCTAGATATGTCAGTGAGATCAAACATGGGTAGACAAAGAAACCCCCAAAGGAAAGAGAAGGAGGACTCTCCAGAAAAGCAGCTAAGTAATACAGAGGCATGCAACATGACAGATAAAGAATTCAGAATAAGGATCCTAGAGTGCATAAACCGGATGGAGGAAAAAATCGACAACCTCTGCAAGAAGCAAGAAGAAACAGATGAAAAAATCGATAACATATGGAAGAAGCTAGAAGAAACAGATGAAAAAATCGATAACATATGGAAGAAGCTAGAAGAAACAGATGAAAAAATCAACAACCTAAGTAAGACCCAAGAAGAAATGAAGAGTGATATAGCTGCAATGAAAAACTCCATTGAAAGTATCAACAGTAGACTAGGAGAAGCGGAGGACCGAATAAGTGAATTAGAAGACAAGGAAGCAAAACACACCCAAAATGTACTGCAATTGGAGAAAAAAATTAAAAGACAGGAGGAGAGCCTAAGGGAGCTTTGGGACAACATGAAACGAAACAACATACGAATAATAGGAGTACCAGAACAACAGAAAGATGAACAAGGATTAGAAAACCTACTCGAAGAAATAATATCAGAAAACTTTCCTGAGGTGGGGAAGAAAAAAGTCACACAAGCCCAGAGAGTCCCAAACAAGGTGAACCCGAAAAGACCCACACCAAGACACATCATAATCACCATGGCAAATGTTCAGGACAAAGAGAGAATCTTACAGGCTGCAAGAGAGAGACGGAAAGTTACATACAAGGGATCTCCCATTAGATTGTCAAATGACTTCTCAACAGAAACACATCAGGCCAGAAAAGAATGGACTGAAATTTACAAAGTGATGCAAAGCAAAGGACTGAATCCAAGAATACTCTATCCAGCAAGGCTATCATTCAAACTTGAAGGGGAAATAAGAAGCTTCACAGACAAAAAAAGACTAAGGGAGTTTGTCACCACCAAGCCAGCATTGCAAGGAATGCTAAAGGGACTAGTATAAAAATAAGAAATAAAAAGCTCAGAAAGAAAACAGCCACACAAAAAAAGAAATGGCTACAAACAAGTACCTTTCAATAATAACTTTAAACGTAAACGGACTAAATGCTCCAACCAAAAGACATCGAGTGGCTGAATGGATAAAAAAACATGACCCATACATCTGCTGTCTACAAGAAACCCACCTCATTAGAAGGGACTCACACAGACTGAAAGTGAAAGGATGGAAAAATATCTTTCAGGCAAATGGAAAGGAAAAGAAAGCTGGGGTAGCAATACTTATATCGGACAAAATAGACCTCAAAGTGAAGGCCTTAACAAGAGATAAGGAAGGCCACTTCATAATACTAAAGGGATCAATACAACAAGAAGATATAACCCTGGTAAACATATATGCACCCAATGTAGGAGCACCCAAATTCATAAAAAAAACTCCTGGAAAATATCAAAGGAGAGATCGACAACAATACAATCATATTAGGGGACTTTAATACACCATTGACAGCACTGGATAAGTCCTATAGACAAACAATCAGCAAAGATACAGCAATCCTAAATGACTCACTAGATCAGATGGACTTAATAGACATCTTCAGAACACTTCACCCCAAAGCCAGAGAATATACGTTCTTCTCAGGTGCTCATGGGACATATTCAAAAATAGACCACATATTGGGTCACAAGCAAAGTATCCCCAAATTCAAGAAGATTGAAATCATAAAAAGCGTCTTCGCAGACCACGATGGCATAATATTAGAAATAAACTACAATAAAAACAACCCAAAATACTCAAACACCTGGAAGCTGAATAGCATGCTATTAAATATTGATTGGGTTACCAATGAGATCAAAGAAGAAATTAAAAACATCCTGGAAACTAATGACAATGAAAACACAACAATCCAAAACCTATGGGACACATTGAAAGCAGTCCTGAGAGGGAAGTTTATAGCTCTACAGGCCTATCTCAAAAAACAAGAAAAAATGGTAGTAAATCATCTAACTCTACAACTCCAAGAATTAGAAAGAGAGCAACAAGAAAACCCCAGAGTGAGCAGAAGGAAGGAGATAATAAAGATTAGAGCAGAAATAAATGACATAGAGACCAAAAAAACAATACAGAAAATCAATGAAACCAAGAGCTGGTTCTTTGAAAGGATAAACAAGATTGATAAACCTCTAGCCAGACTCACCAAGAAGCAGAGAGAGAGGACCCAAATAAATAAAATCAGAAACGATAGAGGCGAAATAACAACAGACCCCACAGAAATACAAATGATTGTTAAAAAATACTATGGACAGCTTTACTCCAACAAACTAGACAACCTGGAGGAAATGGACAAATTCCTAGAAAAATACAGCATTCCAAAACTCAATCAGGAAGAATCTAAAAATCTCAACCGGCCAATAACTATGGAAGAAATTGAAGCAGTCATCAAAAAGCTTCCATCAAACAAAAGCCCAGGACCAGACGGCTTCACAGGGGAGTTTTACCAAACATTCAAGGAAGAACTAAAACCTATCCTCCTCAGACTACTACAAAAAATTCAAGAGGAAGGAACACTTCCAAGCTCATTCTATGAAGCCAGCATCACCTTAATACCAAAACCAGGTAAAGACAACACAATGAAAGAGAATTACAGGCCAATATCCCTCATGAACATAGATGCCAAAATCCTCAACAAAATCTTAGCAAATCGGATCCAGCAGTACATCAGAAAGATCATACACCATGACCAAGTAGGATTTATCCCAGGGATGCAAGGATGGTACAATATCCGCAAATCAATAAACGTGATACATCACATAAACAAGTTGAAAGAAAAAAACCACATGGTCATATCAATTGATGCAGAAAAAGCATTTGACAAAATTCAACACCCATTTTTGATAAAAACTCTCAGCAAGGTGGGAGTAGAAGGATCATACCTCAACATAATAAAAGCCATATATGACAGGCCCACAGCCAACATCATACTCAACGGACAAAAACTAACACCATTTCCCCTAAGAACAGGAACAAGACAGGGATGCCCCCTCTCACCACTCCTGTTCAACATAGTACTGGAAGTGTTAGCCATTGCAATTCGGCAAGAAGAAGAAATAAAAGGCATCCAAATTGGAAAAGAGGAAGTAAAACTGTCCTTATTTGCAGACGACATGATATTATACATACAAAACCCTAGAGATTCCATCAAAAAGCTACTAGACTTAATACATGAATTTGGCAATGTAGCAGGATACAAAATTAACCCCAAGAAATCTGAGGCATTTCTATACACCAATAGTGAACTTTCAGAAAGAGAGATTATAAAAACAATCCCGTTTACCATTGCACCGAAAAAACTAAGCTACCTAGGAATAAACTTAACTAAAGAGGTAAAAGACCTCTACTCAGAAAACTACAGGACGTTGAAAAAAGACATAGAGGAAGACATAAACAGATGGAAGAACATACCGTGTTCATGGATTGGTAGAATCAACATCATTAAAATGTCCATACTACCCAAAGCAATCTATAAATTCAACGCACTTCCCATTAAAGTACCAACAGCATACTTCAGAGATCTAGAACGAACTTTCCAAAAATTCATCTGGAATAAAAAAAGACCCCGAATAGCTGCAGCAATCCTGAAAAAGAACAAAGTAGGTGGGATCTCAATACCAGATATCAAGTTGTATTACAAAGCCACTGTTCTCAAAACTGCCTGGTACTGGCACAAGAATAGGCATATAGATCAATGGAATAGAATAGAGAGCCCAGAAATCGGCCCGAACCAATATGCTCAATTAATATTTGACAAAGGAGGCAAGAACATACAATGGAGCCAAGATAGTCTCTTCAATAAATGGTGTTGGGAAAATTGGACAGATATATGCAAGAAAATGAAACTAGACCACCAACTTACACCATACACAAAAATAAACTCAAAATGGATAAAGGACTTAAATGTACGACAGGAAACCATAAAAATTCTAGAAGAATCCAAAGGCAAGAAAATCTCAGACATACGCCGAAGAAATTTCTTCACTGATACAGCTCCTAGTGCACTTGAAACTAAAGAAAAAATGAACAAATGGGACTACATCAAAATAAAAAGCTTCTGCACAGCAAAAGAAACCATCAACAAAACAACGAGAAAACCCACTGTGTGGGAAAACATATTTGCCAATGACATATCTGATAAGGGCCTAATCTCCAAAATTTATAGGGAACTCATACAACTTAACAAAAGGAAGATAAACAATCCAATCAAAAAATGGGCAAAGGACCTAAATAGACACCTTTCAAAAGAGGACATTCAGAAAGCCAAGAGACATATGAAAACATGCTCAAAGTCACTAATCATCCGAGAGATGCAAATCAAAACAGCAATGAGGTACCATCTCACACCTGTCAGACTGGCTATCATCAACAAATCAACAAACGACAAGTGCTGGAGAGGATGTGGAGAAAAAGGAACACTTGTGCACTGCTGGTGGGAATGCAGACTGGTGCAGCCACTATGGAAGACAGTATGGAGTTTCCTTAAAAAACTGAAAATGGAACTCCCATTTGACCCTGTGATCCCACTTCTAGGAATATATCCCAAGAAACCAGAAACACCAATCAGAAAGGATATATGCACCCCTATGTTCATAGCAGCACAATTCACCATAGCTAAGATCTGGAAACAGCCTAAGTGCCCATCAGTAGATGAATGGATTAGAAAACTGTGGTACATCTACACGATGGAATACTATGCTGCTGTAAAAAGGAAGGAACTCTTACCATTTGCAACGTCATGGATGGAACTGGAGAGCATTATGCTAAGTGAAATAAGCCAGTCAATAAAGGAAAAATACCACATGATCTCACTCATTCATGGACAATAGAGACCATTCTAAACTTTTGAACAATAATAGATACAGAGGCAGAGCTGCCTCAAACAGATTGTCAAACTGCAGCGGGAAGGCCGGGGAGGGTTGGGGGGCAGGAGGTAGGGGGGTAAGAGATCAACTAAAGGACTTGTATGCATGCATATAAGCATAACCAATGGACATAAGACACTGGGTGATAGGGGAGGCTAGGGGACTGTCTAGGGCGGGGGGATAAAATGGATACATATGTAATACCCTTTGTAATACTTTAAGCAATTAAAAAAAAATATTTTTCAAGTTAAATTAAAGATTGCATTGTGGATAAATAAATAAAAATAAAAATAAAAATAAAAATAAAAAAGGGAACGAAGGCAATTGTATCTCACTCACCAAAACTTTGCCCTAATTTCAAAAGTGTGGATGGTATCAAGTTACTTCTTAGCTTTTTTGCATAATAAAACATTGTAACAAATTAATAAGTACAGACATAATAGAAAAATGTCATTTGGGTCAAGTTTTATCTTTCTCACCTCCAAATCTACAGTCAAAAATACTACTTACAACAAACTGACCATATAGAATTTGCTCTATTTTGATTGCCAAGCAGTGGAAGAAATATAATGAAACACACCAAACAAAATGAACAGAAAAAAAGAATCAGTACACCAGAAAAACCCAAGTTTCCTGGACTCTGACTAAGACACATTACAGAATTCGTAAGCCCTGGTTTTAGCGCAGCCCAACCCATGAATAAACCATTTAATTTCTAAACTACTGAGTTTTCCTCGGTTAGTAAAGAAAAATCTCACCTACTCCACCTACTTCTAAAACTGTTGTGATGATAAAATGAAACAGCATATGTAAGAAATATAAATAATTACATTTGTGAAGAATTATAACTATACACACAGAATTCACAAATATAAGGCAGCAATCCATCAATCATCATTTTATAGTACAGATGGATTATTTTAATGAATTCATACAATATGCTTAACGAAATCTTAATATTATAATGCCATTCATTATTTCAATTATTCTCTGAACTTTCATGGACATACTTAGTTGTAAATGACAATCTAGTTAAATCTTGATCAATCATGTTAAGACTTTTACACTGTTCATAAGGTTGTTTACTCAAGAAAAAAATAATAGCAGTTAAATTCAAATTGGATAAAATATATTTCTTAGCTTCTCTTCTAACAATCTTGTAGGAAAGAAAAACCTAATTAAATAACAGACAAGATTATTACTATTTATATTTCATTTGGCAGAGTTCACAGAGGTCTTTCTTCTTCTTATAGGTCTGAAATCACCTCTACTAAAGATACAACTCTAATTCTTATTAAATATTGTTTTCGAGATAGAACCGAACTACTCAACTGTACTTCTTTTTCTCCATAGAATAGTCAAACCTTTCTACCTGATTTTTCAAAGAGAGTGAGTATAAAAATTTTCGTTACATTTTCAAGCAGAGGTTTGGTCTTCTGTTAAAATAAAGTAACTGCATAGAAATAGCTTTTAGATAAAATCATCATGTCATAAAACATGACAGTAGGCACAAGCATTTGAAAAGCACTTCAAGGGTGACCCTATTTGCTCACACTCTAGAAATAAACATATAATCCATGCTGCTTTCTTAATCACTGCAATCTAAATATTGAACAGCTTGGCTCCCGATATTATTTTACCAGCATACAGGAGAAACCAGACTGGCAATTGGGATGAGATTAATCAGTATAAGAATTATCCATTTTGGAGGCTTAGGTCTCTCTAAGACTGAGACCAGTCTTGAGGCTAAATGTAAATCTATAAGAAAGAAAGCTTGCCTTCCAGTACTTTCCTACATGAATACAGAGAAATCACCGATAACGAAGTATTTCAGAGTAGACAATAATATAAATGCTCACATTTAACCTAAGGCTCCAGGAGGTGAGCAGATTTGAGGTGATGTCTGAAAACACGTCAGTGCCTTTTTCTGCAGGGCTCTTCCACAACCCAGCCCTCCAAGCTTGTCCCTCCATCTCTTTCAATTCACCACCCTACCTTCGCAGTTTCCTGAGCAAGCCATGAAATAACTGGAGGAAGGGAAGATGAAAAAATTTATTTCACTACCTTGGTGGCTCAACCTGAATCTCTGGTTTAAACATCTCTGACAATCAATAAATCTTAGCAGAAAGGGAAGTTACACACACACACACACACACACACACACACACACACACACTTACAGTTGAAGCTTCTGTGCACCCATCCCTGATCCCATTTCCCTCCCTCTTTCCCAGAGGAAACCACTTTGCCAACGTGTGTCTATCGGTCCCATCACTGACTATTTAAACATCACCCCCATGTGATTGCTTTTAAAGACTTAAACTCCATAACCCACAGGCTGTGACTGATACTGCCCTCTGTATGGCATCTAGTAAAGTAATTGGCATACTGTAATCATTTCAATGTTACAAATACCTCTAAAAATTAATAAATATTTAGTAAAACTAATTAAATAGAACCATACATTATGATAAGGAAAACAAATCTCTTCCCTGTATTTATGAAACTCAGCTAGGCATCTATTATGTACAGTTGTTCCAAAAATTCAACTTATTGAAAAACTGGATTTTTAATTTAAAAGACTGAATAAACTTTAAAATTCAAAAAAAAAATTCAGTTTGGAAAAATACATCTTTCATGCAAATAATTCCCTATAAATTCAGTAATTATAATTTATTCTGATTTTTTTGTTTCACCACATTAGAAGGTATTTTCCTATATTCCCTAGGCAGCAACAAATAACACCATGCATGAGGATTGATATAATCACATGCCAAAAAAGACAGACCAGCACCCTCACACTCCAAACTCCCCTCTGTGGCTTCTTCATGTCCCATATGTTGCTAATAAAACTGTTTCAATCATACCTATGAGACAGTTTTACTGAACAGTACCAGGCCTCTTGATTCTTCATAAGGCAAACAATACCACCAGAACTGTTACAAATGCAAATTTCAAAACTGAGGTAAATAGTGTGTGTGTGTGTGTGTGTGTGTGTGTGTGTACATAGATACATATGTATATTAGAGCACAGAAACTTGCACTAAAACCACAATTCCAATGTCTGATTTTTTAAAATATATATTTTTATTGATTTCAGAGAGAAAGAGAAAAAACATCAATGATGAGAGAGAATCATTGATCAACTGCCTCCTGCACACCCCCTACTGGGATTTGAACTCACAATCTGAGCATGTGCCCTAACCAGGAATCGAACCATGATCTCCTGATTCATAGGTTGATGCTAACCACTGAGCAACACCAGCCCAGCTCCAATATTTAATATTTAAGCTCTTAAATGCCCGGCAATGTAGAAATATAGAAGGTTCTAGCATCTGACAACAGTATGAAAGTCAAGAAACAATATGTGTATTATCATCCTTTTATATAGTAATATGATTTATTCAAATTTCTGACTGCTAAGAAATTATGACAGCCAGAAGTCTTGTAATAATTATAGATACAAAAAGGAAGGAAAAAATAATGGAACATTTAAGAAACATTAGAAATTTCACAAACATACTATATTGATAACAATCCAGTATTCATGTGCCTGACTTCCCACTTCAGGATGTTAAACATTTCCATCACATTGTAGTTAAATTCACCATATGTAAAGTTTTCTTATAAAACATGAATGCTGAAAGTATATGATTAACAAAATATTTTTAAATAAAAAAGTCTGTAAGCACTGCTAATATAGGAAAATGCTCAATTAGATCAAGGCAAATGCATCTCAATTTTTTCGAGAAAACTTCTCCTGGGGACCCCTCCCTCAAATGTTACTACAACATAACCTCACTTAGTAAGTCCTCTGGGGCAGGACTCCTTTTACTAAGTCAGCCAAAGAACAAAAGGGATATGAGGAATTCTAGTCTCCTCTGAACTGCCAAGGCCACAGATAGGAAACACGAGGCAGAGGTGCTGGTTCAAGTACAAATATTTCATTTTTGAAAGAGCTATGGCAGGTACAGCAGATTTATTCTCAACACTCACACAACCCCACTCTAGCATGTCTTACAACGCAATGGTGGCTAGAAAGCTAACGGGTACTTTTGCTAGACTCCTTTTCAACTTGAGATCTGCATGTGCCCTAGGTTTCCCAAGCAGGAGCACTCCTAGGAAACCAGGAAAGAGAGACCCAAGCACAGGCAGGTCAGCCCATGCAGCAGTGATGGCAAGCAAGATGATGGTTCTTCTGGTGCCAGCATCAAAAGCCAAGAATCCTCAATCCTCATTCAGCGGCTTCCAAACCTAGGCTGGGCAGCCCGGTTCTTCCGCAGAGACGGCTCTGGCGTCCCCGGAAAGCCAGCTGAAAGTGTGGCTCCAGAAGTTATTCCTACCAGCTCAGCCTGGAGTCTTTCCTCTGCTCCCTCAATGATCCCGTGAACTATGACAACTTAGTAAGTCCCTTCTGCTTCACCCGGCTTTAATGATTCTGTGAACTGCCACTAAGAGCCCTTTCCAATATATGGGCCAACGGAACAGGACCCATGAAATAAATTTCCAAATACAATACCCAAACTAAGCTTTAAAATATAAACCTACTGTTGAATAACAGTGTGAATGCACTTAATGCTACTAAATTACATGTACAGAGTGGGACAAAAGCAGGTTTATAATTGTTCACATGGAAAGTAATATAATAATTAATAAAGAATAAACTCTTTTGTGTACTCACAACTGTAAGCCTACTTTTTGCCCCACCTTGTACTTAAAAATGGTTAAAATGGTAAATTTTATGCTATGTATCTTTTATCACAATAAAAAAATATTTTCATAAACATACTTAAAAAACGATATTCAGGCCTAGGAATCAAGAACTCTTAGATCAACTCAGTTTTGTAAATTTACTCCTTTTCCAATAGTATCAAGCAAGTAAGTCACTTAGTCTCTTGGTCTGGCCGCTTGGCCTCTAAGAATAAAACGTGGAAGAAATCTCAATAAAGAGTAGGGGTAAGACAAACACGAACATTCTGTAATGGGTGAAGTGGAAGAGGGGGTTGAGGACAAGGCAGTATTTGTGGCAAAAATTACTATGCGATTACTAGGAGCCAAGGGCTTTACATATATCCTTGTTTAATCCTCTCAAGAACAACACTTGCCCAACCCATCACAATAATGCAAAACCAGGTGCTTAATCCTTTTCTTACTGATGACAAAACAGAGGAAGGAAGCTAAGCAACTTGCCCAAGGTGCACAGCTAGTGACTCCTGGAGTAATGACAGATCAAGCTCTGACTGACTCCAAAGCCCTGGCTCTTTCTCTCCCACATTTCTCTTACCGACTGCCACGGCCACAGTGCTCAGCAGTCAAGGGCTAATTAAATTATCCACCGTGATGGAATCATCGCAGAGCCAGGGAAGCAATTCCTGAAAAGTGTCACCCAGACCATTAATAGAGTATGCCCTGTAGAGTCAAGTGTGATGTTCAAACACAGAAATAACTAGATGATGATGATTATGATGATAATAGCATCCAGCCACCATTTACTGAGTGCCTATTATGTTTAAAGTGCTTCATATACATTACTTCATTTAATCTCCTGACCATCCCAGTAAGAAATACACAGTAGGTGTTACCTTCATTGAACATGAGAGGCAGAGAGATTGGCAACTCCGTCCAAGATCACACCGCAAGCCAAGTTCAGAGCCAGGATCTGAACCCAAGTCTCTATGATGCCAAAGCAGGTGAGTGGGAACTACCATTTACATTTCCTTTCATCTTCTAGAGAGCCAAACATGGACCTTATACAGATAATTAATCAATAAATAAGTGATTTTACCAAATGCACAATAAAGGTTCCACAGATTTAACAGTCTAGTGCTGGCACAGAGTGAAAAAACACAAAGAACTGATAACGAAGAGCCCGTCCCTGAAGATCAGTGTACGTTTGCCAGTAAAAGCGAAAGGATCAAAGCCCCTTTCCTCAGACTCTTGCAGCTGAGCACACTCCTCACGTCACCTCCCACCACAAGGAAAAGCTACAGACATGCCTTGCTCCAGCCACACACTACCCTGCCCTTGGAGAACTGTATGAAAGCAAGGAAATCACCTGAAAGGCATCTACTCAGCAGGTCGGCTGGGGCCCGAGCATTTGCAACTTGAACACACTCCCAGGTGGCACTGCACCAGACCGTGCTAGTTTCAATTATTATCATCCTAAAACTTCTTTTTGTCTTACAATTTCAGCTACCAAAGAGTGATGAATTAGGAAGATGGCGTTTATCTTCTCTTTGGTACAGCATGGCTTTAAAATTAACAAGCTGGAAAATAGCCAAAGGATTGGCAGAGTGGAAGCTAGGGAGGACTACATAGTCTACATCCAGATAATCAATAGGTACACGAGACCTTTGAAACTATCAACGCCACATGTAATATGCGTCTGTTAGAAGTTATGAGGTTGGGTGTGGAGGTAGAGAGAAGGGAATAAAATTTGAATAAATGAAATAAAATTCGAATAAAGAGAATAAAATTATAAAGTATATAACTACCATGTAGAAACTAGCACAAAGAAAAAAATGTTGCCCTAGCCCACTACAAAACTGTACTTTTTGAGAAAAAATAGGCCTAACTTTTAGTGAAATACCATTAACAAACATTTCCCAAATAAACAGTACTACTCTTAACAGAATCAAAAGTTAAAAGTAACAGGAATTCAGTTTATTCCCAGATGATAATAATGAGCTGCAAAAGGTCAAGAAAACCCAAAACAGTACATACACAATGATGGAGTCACTGTTCTCTTTTATTTACAAACAGAGAGAGAAACTTAATTATTTAGTATCATTATGACAGACACACCCATATATGGAAATAATAGTTTGTGTAGTTAACTCAAAACATGGTCCAAAACCACATGTGCTGGAAACATAGAAAATCCTGTCTCATGAAGCAAAAACGCCAGTATTTAAAATTACATGCTGGCAGAATTTGGCTTATAGAGTATAGCCTTCTGTTAAACAAAAGGCAGTCCATGATTTTGTTTTTGTTTGCTTTAATTCAATTGACATCAGGACACTTGAAGTTTACCAAGATACCCATCAAAAGTAAATAAAAACTGAAAAAGCAACTAAAAAGAAAAAGAAACTGACATAGTGGAACTGATAGGGTGGAAAAAAATAGAAAATAATCCAAATGTCTATCAACAGCATGAAAGATAAATAGGAGCATGATCATACAACTGGATATAATACAGCCCTAAAAATCAGTGACCTGTGGCAGTGGAGTCATAGCCTGAACTGTGTTCCCCAAAAATTCATATCTTAAAGCCCTAATCCCTAGGAGCTCAGAATGTAACTGTATTTGGAAATAAGGCCTTTAAAAACGAGACCATAAGGGTAGGCTCTACACCAGTATAGCTAGTGTCCTTATAGGCGGTAATCTGGACACACAGAGACACACCAGAGGTGTGCGTCCACAGACACGTGAGGACAAAGCAAACAGGGTGGCCAGAAAGAAGTTGGCCATCTGCAAACCAAGGAGAGAGACCACAGAAATACCAATACCTTCATCTTGCATTTCTAGCTTCCAGAACTGTAAGAAAATGAATTTCTGTTGTTTAAACCACCCAGTCTGTGGTATTTTATAATGGCAGCTCTGGAAAATTAATACAAATGGCCTCAAACTCACATTCATAAGAATCATCTGGAAGCGTGGTGACACAGATTGCTGAGCTGTGCCTGTTCACTGGGTCTGGGGGAAGCCTGAAACAGAGCTGGCTTCCTGGGTGCGTGAACAGGCTTGCTCTGGCCCTCTTCTGGGTTTAATGCTCTACTGGCGCTATCTTGAAATTATTAATAGTTTCTGAACATGGGGCCTAGCATTTTCATTGTGCACTGGGCTAACAAATGTTTCTGAGCAAGGCCTGAGACTCTGTATTTCTAACAAGTCCCCAGTGATGCTGAAGTTGCTGATTGGGGATCAGATTCTGAGAGGCACTGAGATATCCCTAATAATGAGCATCTTTTCATGATGCTATTGGCCATTTGTTTATTTCTTCTGATAAATATCTAGTCAGATAACTTGCCCATCTTTAAAAACTGAGTGGTAACTTCATGATTGAGCTCCTAATATACTGTGGATGCAAGTCCCTTATCAGACAGATGATTTGCAAATATTGTCTCTCATTCAATGGGTTGTCAGTTCATCTTCTTGATGGGTTACTTTTGAAGCACAAAAGTTTTACATTTTGATAAAGCCCGATTTATCTACTTTCTTTTTTGTTACTTGTGCTTTTGGTGTCATACCTGTCCAGTAGGTGTTTCCTGAAAGAAGGGCTGGCTCCACTACACCAAGATGCCTCCATATTTTAATTCAATTGTTGCCCAAGTAAAGGAGATCAAGTAAAAAGGGAAGAGTAAAGATTTAAAGGCACAATGGGGCAATATTCTTTCATATATTCAATTATCATTGAGAATATACATTAGTATCAACTGTGGAAGGTTTTCATATCACAGCATAAGAAGTAAGGATTTAAAATGTCAATTGTGTTCTCACTGCTAAGAAACTTTCACTCACTTAACCTTGCCTGCTCTAACTGCCAATCCCTAATATTGAGCAAATTCACTGTACAACATCTTCCTTCTGACTCCCATGCTATTGAATAATGATGAAGACACAAGGCACTTGAGAGGTGGTGACAATAACAATGTATGCTTAGATTCTTGGCTAGAAATTCTTGCATTGGGAATGCTTCCTCTTTGACCACAGCAGTTGCTCCAAATATTTTCCTCTTTTTTAAAGTCCTCAACACCACTTCTGCCTACCAACTCTTAGCAGATGATCCCTCTTTTCCTTCAATAAACTTTCCTGGTGATGTAACATGAGCCATTAAGCTCCTCCTATAAATTATAAGAAGATAATAATCCCACGTATTTTCTTTCCCTCCCAGTTTACAAGTAGGGTTCCTTTTTCTCTCAAAGTGTAGCCTATGCAGCTATGTAAAATTCTGCCACCTCCTGTAAGACTGTGAACCACCAATTATTCCCTCTGTAAAATCTGCAACCCCTTCCTTACCACCAGGGCCTTTGTTTCTATTAACAAATTCATCCATTTGCCTCAACCATTAATATCCTTTCCCCTTATCATTTCAACTTTCCCAACCAAGTGTTTCCAGAGGAGTCTACATCACTGTCTCCATATCCTTGTCTTCAAATGCACTCACCAATACTGTATTATCTGGTTTCTAACCATACCACTCTGCTGAAGTCACCCTCAAAAGTCTCCAGTGGTTACCAAATACCAAATGAACTTTATTTGGTCTTCATATATCTTCACATCTACACAGTATTCAATAGTGTTCATTATCCTACCTCTTAAACTTTCTTGTTTCAACTGCCATAATAATAGTATACTCTTCAGGCTCTACTTTTACTTTTTTCTCACAAGTAACTCATTCCTCCAAGTACTTCCTAAATATATGCATTCTTAATTACCCAGACTTATCAATTCAGCCACCTTACTCTCACATACAAACTCTTCTTTTCACTCCTATTGTTACCACCCCAAATTCAAGTTTCATATTACCAGTTGTCTGAACCACTAAGGTAGCCTTCCAATTAACTGGTCACCGTGACTCTACTATTACTCCCTAATCCAGTGATTTTCGACCAGTGTGCCAAAAGAGGCACATGGTGCACCACAAAAATTTTAAAATATGCCATACCTCACTATTTAGTTAGGGGCACTGACCTCTTTTCCCTTAGATTGTCAAATAACAAATGATAACAGCCAACACAACAATAGCCGTTCGATGTGAATTAATCAAAATTATACTTACTATTTTTGTCAGATCAGCAAAATGTATAATATATTTTTTGGTGTGCTGCAGAATTTTAGTAATTAGTTCATGTGTGCCATGAGATGAAAAAGGTTGAAAATTGCTGCCCTAATCCAAGAAACCAACTTCTTTTACTTCTTTGGTAACATTCCTAAAGTGCGGCTCAATTGCCTCATTTTTCCATTTAAAGTTGAGAGGAAATATGCATTCAAAAAAACACTTGGTATAAATCTTAGCTCTGACAATTACCTGTCATGAAACCTTGGGTAAGTCACTTAACTACTGTGAGCCTTAGTTTCTCTCTTCTTTAAAATGAGGGTTCTAATATCTACTTAACAGGAGTTTTTATAAATAAATCATAAGACACATTCAAGTCTGACATATAAAAGAGGTTCTACAATCTTCAAGGGTTATCCACTGCCTAACAAATAAGATCTAAATACTCTTACAAGACAGTCAAACACCATTTTTCTAGTCAAACAGCCAACTGCTCCCTCTGCTCCTATGCAGGACCACTAGAGACTCTTCAATGATACACTATGTGTCTCTGCCTTTTCCATGTTACGTGTTCAGCTGGAAATGTCCTTTTCCCAAATCTCCCCTGCCAATTTTCTACCAGTTACTTAAGGTCCAGCTCTAGCATCATATCCTTTAAGAAATGCCTAATATGAAATAATATTTTTTCTCTGAGTTTTACTTATGCCTCCCTTATACCTTTTATTCCATTCAAGTTTTGTATATAAGACTTTTTTGTTTATTAGAATGTAAACTCTGTATGTTTTATCCACTACACTGCTCAATAACCTGTACCACAAACAGAGGCATTAAAGACAAATAATAGTGACACTTAGAATTCTAAGATTTATTTCCAATACTATTTATAAAATTTATCCTAAGTAAATTTATCTTATCAATATGCTCACTATGGAAATCGAATAAAAATGTTCAATAAACTGGGGCATTTTCAAAGAGAGGTATGACTTATTTAGAGCATGTAATTGAAACACAAATAAGAAATAAGACTTTTATAAGTCTGCTTTATGGAGAATAATATGATTTTATGAACAGTTAGATCCTATCAATTCAAAATTATAAGCCTTGTCATTTTATTTCATTTTTAAAGATAATTTACATAAATTATCAAATAACTCCATTTCAGAAACATTCAAACATAACAAATGATCATATGCATAATCAAAATGCTGCACAAAGCTATGTGTCAATAAAATTTCCAAGGTATTTTACAAAAATTTATCAGAGTTGATCATTTTGCCAGACTGCAGAATAGATAGTATAATTCTTGAATCTTAAACCAGAGAAGAAATAAACAAGTAAATCATACATAAAAGGAGTGATCAAATAATCAGTATTCAAGGACAAAGTGACATTCTAAATGAGTAAGAAAGACTGTATTACAGCATTTTTCTCATATGTCTATTTTAGAATATAAGAAAACAGAAGCACCATGAAGACACACATAATATACGGGTACAAGCAAGTACAAAGTGAAAGAACCACTGCAAAGATCAGAGAGAGTGGGAAGCACCTGCTTCCAATTTGACTAGTATATACTGTAAACAGTACCTGCTTCCTTGACTGGAAAAGCTCTAAGAGAAAACCAAACTACCGCATTAGGGTGTGTGACATACATGCTTATGCTCTCACGTAGCTGTGCTAAAGGACACTGCATGGGTCTCAAAATGCCAGCATCATTAATAACGCATCCTTGGAAAGGTTGTACACATAATACACTTGAACATAACACCCTTACATCTTCCCTGTGTTCATACAGCATGCTTTTCAAACTGGAGAAAGAAGCAGCATTTTCACTTTGGGTATAATATCATCTCTTCAGGTACTGAATCCCCTGACCTCAAGGCATAATAATTAAACCAAGTACTTTTTCATATTGGAAGATCCATAGTCAAAGCATGCATATACCCATTAGATGTCTAAGCTGTCAGAAGAGGACAAACAATAGGTGTGGCACAGGTAGGTTTACAGTTGTGAGTATTCAAAACAGTTTATTCTTATACTAGGGACCGGTGCACGAAATTCGTGCACTGGGTGTGTGTGGGGGGAGTGTCCCTCAGCCCAGCCTGCCCCCTCTCACATACTGGGAGCCCTCAGGCGTTGACCCCCATCACCCTCCAATCGCAGGATCGGCCTGGGCAGTGGACCCTCATTTCCCCCCATCACTGGTTCTGCCACCAGCCCAGGCCTGATGCCTCTGGCCCAGGCATCAGGCCTGGGCAGGGGACTCCCAGACCCCTCCGATTGCTGGCTCTGCCCCTTGCCCAGGCCTGATGCCTCGGTCAGAGGCGTAGACCCCCATCACCCTCCGATCGCCTGATCGGCCCCTTGCCCAGGCCTGACGCCTCCGCCAGAGGTGTCAGGCTTGGACAGGGGACTCCCATCTCCCACCGATCACTGGCTCTGGCCCCCGCCCAGGCCTGAGGCCTCTGGCCCAGGAATCATGCCTGGGCAGAGGACCCCCATCTCCCTCTGATTGCTTGCTCCACCCCCCGCCCAAGCCTGACGCCTCTGACCCAGGCTTCAGGCCTGGGCAAGGGGACCATCATATCCCCCCAATCCCCGGCTCCGCCCCCCGCCCAGGCCTGATGCCTCGGCCAGAGGAGTTGACCCTCATCACCCTCCGATCACCAATCACCGGATTGGCCCCTTGACCAGGCCTGAGGCCTCTGGCAGAGGTGTCAGGCCTGGGCAGGGGACCCCCAGCTCCCCGTGGTTGCAGGCTCCGCCCCTGCCCAGGCCTAACGCCTCTGGCCTAGGCCTCCGGCCCAGGCAGTAGAGACCTGCAGTGGCAGCGGGGGGCGCCGAGATCGCGCAGGCTCCGCCCCTGCCCCTGCAGGACGCCTCTGGCTGAGGCGTTCGGCCCGGGCAGCGGGGACCCGCAGCTGCAGTGGCCCCGCGATTGTGGGCTTCGCTTTAGGCCCAGGCAAGGGACCCCTAGCTCCCAGGACTGCCAGCTTCGACCATGCCCAGCTCCCATTGCTGGCTCCACCCCTACTTCCTGCTATCACTGGCCAGGGCGGAAAAGGCACCTGATTCTCCGATCATGGCTGGGGGGCAGGGCAAAGGCGGCCCTAGGGCCGCCTTTGCCCTGCCCCCCAGCTCTTAGCTCCCCCCTGGGTTTCCGATCACTGTCAGTGGCAGGGGGCTTCTTCCTGCTTTCCCTTTCGCCTCCCTGCATTGTGCCTACATATGCAAATTAACCGCCATCTTGTTGGCAGTTAACTGCCAATCTTAGTTGGCAGTTAATTTGCATATAGCCCTGATTAGCCAATGAAAAGGGTAGCGTCGTACGCCAATTACCATTTTTCTCTTTTATTAGTGTAGATTACTAGAGGCCTGGTGCACGAACTTGTGCACGGGTGGGGTCTGGCCAGCCTGCCCGAGCGGGACTGATTGGGCTGGGCCGGCCAGGAGGAGGGGCCACAGGCAGTTGGTGGGCCGGCCCCGCCCCCAATCGGGGTTAGGGAGACCAATCGGGGGCGGGGCCGGCTGGAGTGGAGGGACCTGGAGAAGACCCACTGAGCTGGAGCTGAGCATGAGCCCCAGGCTTCCCAGGGAGGACGGCCTCAGCAAGGAAACAGAAACCATCAGAAGGCTCTGCAAACAGGCCCTGAGCTCCCTTTGGCCAGGCGGACTCAGAGCTGGCGTCTCTGTGTGTGCATTAGACACAGCCTGGCACTTGCCTTTGTCTGCCGGTCAAATCCGTTGCATAGAAAAACTTGTTCCCCTTCTTCTCTTTGGGCCCTTACAACAAATACAGGCCAATTGGAAGACAGGGGCCCCAGTCACAGAGCCAGGCCCCACAATCACCTGGAATTTAGGCCTAAGACAACTGGGTAGCAATCTCCATAGAACAGAACACACTGTTTTAGAGTCTTAATTCTCCCCTAAAATGTGCCCAGCTGCTCCTCTTTAGCCAGGATAGACTGAACTAAGGAACAAAAGACTGAGTTTCCTTTGAGGTGGGATCCACCGGGAGCCAGCTGGTGGCAAGGCCCCTCCCAGGCAGCTGCCTTCCCCCCAAGACTGGTGTGCTCTGAGCTGGTCCGTTTCTGGTGGTGCCAGATGCTGGGCTGCTAGTCAGGTGACAGGTCCACAGGATTTTTGTCTGCCACCTTCCTGGCCTCCTGAGCAGTACCCTCCGGCCTGGCGCGCCAGGCGGCTGTCGCTAGAGCCAGGACTCAGAGAGCAAAGGAACCTGCAGGTGGCTAGGATGCCCCCCACCCCGAACCCCACTTCTCAGTCTCGCTCGCATGGATCAGGCCAAAGACTGCTGCCCAAGACTGGCGCCATGTGGGGAGGGTAGCAGCGGGGAGAGGGGCGCCCTAACCTGCCAGCCTTGGTGACGATCATCTCAGTGCCCAGCTGATTGAATTCGTCCCCCAGTGCCTTCATCTCAAGGTGCATGCTCATGCTGGCCACCTTCACATTCTTCTTTACTGGCGCCTTGGTGGTGGCCACGCAACTGGCCCCAGGGCCCTCGGGCTTGGCAGCGGCACTGGTGGCAGTCTCTGTGGCCGGCACATCATAGCGACCAGTTGTTCCAGTAGTTCTGCCATAACAGTCGCTGGGCTTTTATTATAAAGACCAGAGGCCCAATTCATGAAATTCATGCATGAGTAGGGTCCCTAGGACTGGCTGATGATCAGGGACAATCTGTGGGGTGGCTGGCGGGGCAATCAAGGGCCCCTGCTTGGCACCCGTCTTGGCTGGCTGGGGCCTGCGGGCTGGGGGCAGCTCCTGCGTTGAGCATCTGCCCCCTGGTGGTCAGTGCACATCATAGCAACCAGTCGTTCCACCGGTCATCCTGCCATTCAGTCAATTTGCATATTAGGCTTTTATTATGTAGGATTATTAATTTATTCTTGTATTGTTTTCCATACAAACAACTGTAAACCTACGTTGGCCACAGCCTGTGTTTGCTTTTCTACCTGTGTGCAGTAATACAGATGACCTGAAGTTGACTTGACTGAACATCTGTCTCTGAGTTTCTTTTGGCTTTTAAACCCTCGTGAGTGAGTGAGCTGACCATTAAGAAATATTTAACTACCAAATAGAAGTCCCTTATAAGGGGTTATTCAATGTCCCTATTTTGAACCATAGATCTCTTTGAGGATCTAATGAAAACTAAAGGCCCTCTACACAGAAATATCTGAAGTACATACAGACTACATAAGATTTTACGTACGAATGGGGAGGGGAGGAGTATTTTAGAGACTTTCCCAATGTCTGATAAAGTTTGACTTACCCTGGGCACTTTCTCCAAGACTCCCTAGAAGTGTTTCTGAGCCTAAATTGATATACTAAATCCCCTCAGTGCTACCACTTATCAGCAGGGTCAAGTGCCTTTCCTGTACTTTTTCTTTATAATACCACTAGAGACCCCAACGCATGAAATTCCTGTGCGGGTACGGTCCCTAAGCCTGGCCTGCGATCAGGGCCATCTTCCCTGGCTGCCTGCAGCCGGCCCCACCCCCAGCTGCCACCCACCCCGTTTCCCGTTCGTCTTCAGGTGATCGGAGCCTGCCGGCCAAGGGGAGGAACCGAGAGGTCAGCCGTTCTGCCCGCTCGCCGGCCCTGCCCCCACCGCGGGTTGCCCGCTGTGTGTGGGGCGACTGGCAGGATGGGGGCCTTGGCCTGGCGCCACCGCCGTCCCCTGCCACCCACCCCCGGATCCCCATTCACCGTTGGGCAATTGGAACCTGCCGGCTGGGGGAAAGGGACCGAAAGGTGGTCACTGCGCCTCATAGTGACTGGTCGAGCGGTCAATCTGGTCATTCCATCATTAGGGTCAATTTGCATATTACCCTTTTATTAATAGGATAATTCTTTGGCATCATGCTGTACTATTTTAACTGATTTTTTATTTTCTCTTCCACTGGAATGTACACTCCTTAAAATCAGAAACTGTGTCAGGTTCTTTTCTATAGCTCCAGCCACTAGTACAGCACCTATGGCAAAGTAAGTATTCATTAAGTATGACTTGATCAAACAAAGAGATGGGTTGATAACTATTGAAGCTGGGCAACTGGTACATGCGAAGTAGAGGAGGAAGGGTGTTTCATTCTACTAGCCTGTTTTCTTTTATATATATTTGAAGTTTTTCAAATATTGAGGGAGTAGGGAGCCTGAAAAAAAGAGACTTGCAGCTAGCTATACACCAGTAAAACCAATAAGTTTTACATACACAAGAGCCTAAAACGAACTGGACCTGGTCATTTTGCCTCAGAGAACTAGGATCAATGAGCAGAAACCAAAATTTTGGCTTCACACAAGAAAGAACTCTCACCCTGGCTGGTTCTGCTCAGTGGAGAGAGCATCAGTCTGCAGACTGAAGGATCCCAGGTTTGATTCAGGTCAAGGGCATGTACCTTGGTTGTAGGCTCAATCCCAGCCCAGTCAGGACACAGGCGGGAGGCAACCAATCAATGTGTCTTTCTCACATCAACGTTTCTCTCTCTGTCTCTCCCCTCCCTTCCACTCTCTCTAAAAAATAAAAATAAAGAACTCTCTAATAATTAAAGGTGTCTGAAATGAAATGTGAACATAAAGCTTGTTCCAAGGAAGAGAGAGAGAGGACCCTGTCTCTGGGCTAGTAATACCTGGTAACAGACTATTTAGGGTGTTAAATCACTAACTGGAATAAATGCATTCTAAGGGATCTTCAAATCTGTGAATATCTAAAAACAGAATTTATTCTCTTAAAACAGATACATAGAAATTGATGGAAAGATGACTACTGATTTCATATTCTTTGTAAAGCATGTCTTCTTATAAGTATTCACTCTTAGAAACTCAATTTCTCTAGCCTTCTGGCAGGTCCTCAATGTGCCCTGGGGCCTCCTTCATACATGCTGCTCCTACTGGAATGTTCTTCACATAGCAGCTGATCAGTTTTTTTCACTGCATGCTCTCCAACAATTATTTCCTAGAGAGAAGAAATGCCATATTTTTGCTCAGCACCATATCCCCAGGGCCTGTCACAGAGCCTGACATGCTGTAAGTGCTCAATAAATATTTGTTGAATGGATAAATGACAGCATACCCTATGAACCTAGCATTTTCATAAATTATGGTCTAAACTTAATACTTGACAAAATATAACCAAGCTATTTCTTTATCTCAAGTGATTAAGCTACCTCCCTAGAGGCTTAGGACAATAAGAAAACAGCTAGCTCCCAAAGCAATATTTTCATACTTCTTTTATTATAAAAATATAACACGTTTTCAATAACTTTTAGTTTCATAATACTCAAAATAAATTTATTTCCCAAAACACTTAAGATTTTGACAAGCCAAATGATCCTCAAGTCAAACTGTGGGTTATTAAGCTGAAAGAATATATTGTATGAATGTGAAGTTTAATGAGGACATTTAGGTAATGAAAAAGCAGTGAGAGAACTTAAGGACAGATGGACAGCCATCAAGTCATATAAAATATTTCCAAATGTGTGTCTGAAGAAAGATATGAAAATTCCCAGGATAGGAATACTTTGTGTTGCTAAGAAACACTGAAGATTAATGAGTAAATTGTCTCTCTTAAAAAGGTCAACTACAATCATCTCATTTATCAGTGTAATTCATTTTAATAATTATTCATTTCTAAAAACTTTACAAAATATATTAAACTAAATAAAAAGGAAGACATAAATTGTGTTTAAAAGTCAGAAATCATTAATGCATTTGATGTGTACAGAAACATTTAGAGTGGTATTTTACTGATTTCCATCAAAAGTGGCTTTTTAAGGACAAAATCCTAGCTTTAGTATCAAGATTTTAAGTGAGAAAAAATAATATTCGATATGAAAAGTACCCAAAAAGATTCCACCCACACCAAATTTATCACTCTAGCTAATATATAAAACATTTGAAATCCCAAATAAGTCCTAACAAAACTAAACGCTAGGTGTTGAGGGTATTTTAACTTGGGAGAAATGACCCATTTCCATCTTGTTCAGAACTCTGTATTTCCTGATAAAATTGAATTAGAGCCGACACTGCACCACAATGAAATCCCTTAGATTCACCTCTGCTCCTTATACCCTTTAGCCTTAATTTTGGACCCAACATGAACTTTCACCCAGACCTACACTTTCACCCAGGTCAAACACTCCATTATTAGTACAAATCCTGGGCTCAGTCCCTTCTTCACTTCAGAGACAAATGACAAACTAAAAAAAAAAAAAAAAAGATGAAGATAAGCCTTCCTACTGAGTAATGAACTCCAAAGAATGATTGTTTGTTTTTTTAAAAAATAACCTTTTTGTTGTTGTTAATCCTCACCCAAGGATATTTTTCCATTGATTTTTAGGGAGAGTGGGAGAGAGGGGGAAAGACAGAGAGAAACATCCATGTGAGAGAAACACATGGATTGGTTGCCTCCTGCAAGATCCTCAACCAGGGCCCGGACCCGGTACGTGCCCTTGACCAGAATTGAACCCGGGACCTTTTGGTCCACAGGCTGAGGCCCTATCCACTGAGCCAAACCAGCTAGGGCTAAAGGAATGACTTAAAAAAAAAATTTAATTCTCACTCCAGGATATGTTTTTTATTTATTTTAAAGAAAAGGGGGGAGGGAGGTAGGGAGGGAAACATCCAACCTAAAACCTGAGTATGTGCCCTGACCAGGAATTGAACACGACACCTTTTGGTTCACAGAACAACACTCCAACCAAATGAACCACGCGGGCCAGGGCAAGAACGATTGCTTTTTAATAAAGTTAACATAATTTACCCTGGAAAGGTCTGAATGTGGAAAAGATTTAGCTTAATGCCTGGCATTTACTAAATACTCAAAAATCAGAACTATTATTATTACTATGTTTTCACTTTGTAAATTGATTCCTTCTGATATTAATGCTAATAAACAATGTATTCAGTGACTTTCTAATATTCCAAATCTACAAATTAGAAAACACAAGACTTTAAAAGTCATTTGACTTTTTATTATGGAAATTTTCAAATACAACAGTAGAGAGAAGAGTTTAATGAACCATATCACCTGGCTTCAACAATTATCATCACTCTGTCAATTTTGTTTCATCTTTGGGAAATCTATTCTTGAACAGTACAAAAGTACCCAATGTGCTGACCAGGAAGAAATGATGAGTTTCATGCAAAAAAAATTATTTTTGTCTCTTACTGGTCTGTTAAACCTATTCAGATGTAAACCAACCTCTGCCCTTCAGAAAAAACGCAAGTAATCCTCATGACTTTTCTGGTCCCTCATAAGGAACAGAAAGTTATCTGGTCACTTTACATGGTAAGTCTCGGTTCAGTAATTTAAAATAATCTCAGGTAGATAAATGGGTAAATTTGAATATGGACTATATACTATATAACATTATGTTATCACTGGTAAAATCCTGGGTGTGATAATGGTATTGTAATTATACAGGAGAATATCTAAATATTTAAGATGAACAAGCTAAAATATTTAGGAGTAAAGTGTCATTTTCATGGGCTGAAAAAGTATACATACAATAAATACATGTAGCCAAATGTTACTAAGTGGCAAAAGGTAGGAGGTGTTTATTATATTACTGTTTCAACATGTCTGTAGGTTTGAAACTTTACTAAATTAAAGGACTAGATCCAAATAATAATTTAAACTCCAAAGTACATTTAATATTAAATCTTATGTTCTCCATTCAGCTGGAGCCTACCCAGAGCTGACTACTATTAGTGAGGAGGGGGAAAGAGTTTTTTCTCACCGAGAACTTTTTCTTCTGCCACCTTCCTAGGTTTTCTGAGCCAACCAGAGTCAAGGTCAGGGAGGTGAGAAGAGGTCAGGTATATAGGACAATTCTCATTTGACTGCTCCTGTAACAAAATAGCCTAGTGCTGTGTGGCTATGGCAAGTGTTTACAGGTATTTTTTTCCTCTCCTGGCAGCTTATGTGCATTGTTCCCAGGGCACGATTCTCCAGTTGCAAAACCCGTGCCGGGGCAGTGCTCTCCTCGGCTAAAGGGGTCTCCCAAGGCTCCCCCCCCCACTTCTGATCTCTGGCAGTACACCCCACAACTCCTTACTGCTGGGCTCCTCTTGCCCTGGTAGGATCCCTTTTCACATAATTCCAGACTGATATTCACATTTTGGGATACATATACCTTTGACCTATTGAAAGAAAGGTGTGCAATTACTTCTTAAACCCAGTCCTACTGCCACAGAACACTTTAACTTTCCCAGGCATGAGTCTCTGGTGACCCCAAATGCAGGACTCATATCATTCAGTTCCAACTCTTCTCATTAGGCTTGATGAGCCATTCAGACATCCCTATGGGAGGCAGGGTTAAAACACAGCTGAAACACCAAAGATGGCTCATTGGACCAGAGCTGAGCAAATGGAGTGGACTGGACCAGAGCAGAGCCGAGCAAGTGGAACAGACCAGAGTGGAGCCGAGCAGGTGGAACACACCAGATGAGGGCAGGTGTAGCAGGGCAGGTGGATGAGAGCAGGTGGAGCAGGGCAGGTGGAGCAGGGCAGGTGGATGAGGGCAGGTGGAGCAGGGCAGGTGGAGCAGGGCAGGTGGGTGAGAGCAGGTGGAGCAGGGCAGGTGGAGCAGGGCAAGTGGATGAGGGCAGGTGTAGCAGGGCAGGTGGAGCAGGGCAGGTGGATGAGAGCAGGTGTAGCAGGGCAGGTGTAGCAGGGCAAGTGGATGAGGGCAGGTGGAGCAGGGCAGGTGGAGCAGGGCAGGTGGATGAGAGCAGGTGGAGCAGGGCAGGTGGATGAGAGCAGGTGGATGAGAGCAGGTGGAGCAGGGCAGGTGGATGAGGGCAGGTGGAGCAGGGCAGGTGGAGCAGGGCAGGTGGATGAGAGCAGGTGGAGCAGGGCAGGTGGATGAGAGCAGGTGGAGCAGGGCAGGTGGAGCAGGGCAGGTGGAGCAGGGCAGAGTGAAGCACAGTTGTCTAGTTGGAGAGGGGACTCACCTCAGGACCGCCTAGTTCAAGGGCCCCCTCACAGCTATGCTGTTCCACAGCTGTTCTGTCCCAGAGCTGAGCTGTAACACTATTGAGCTGTTCAACAACAGTGTTATATCACATTTGAGCTGTTTACACAAAATAAAATTTCTGCCTTCACTGTAACCCAAATTATGGATTCCTGTTAGTGTTGAATTAGCACCTGAAACCATTGGTTGACATTTAGTCCATGCTTTTTGAAGCAAATGTAAGCATTACCTGCCAGGTTCCTTAAACTGTGGCCTCAAATCAGTAATCAAGACTCCTGAAGGCCATTACCACTCCTCCAGAGGACGTCATTTTTACCTTAAATGCCAGAACAAGCATTCAGCACATCATGGGTCCTTAAGAACATGTTTTTTGAAGGGATGACCTCAGCAAATGACAGTAGATTTAATAAATAGTGTATAAAATTAAGCAATGACGAATGACTTTCACTATCTGAAGGACTATCTGAAAATAGTCTGCTCAGTCACTGTAAGGTGTGCTGAGCAAAGCACATTTGGTCGTCCCTAATTTATACAACTAGATGTAGGCCTCTGAGAACCTAAAGGGCCACCAAACACCCAAGTGCCCCTCTTCTGGTCTAGCACGGCACCCATCTACACACTTACTCATGGCATATGGAAAATACCTGTCTCCGCCATTTATATAAAAGTTATTCAAGGCCCTGGCTGGGTAGCTCAGTTGGTTAGAGCGTTGTCTCAATACACCAAGGTTGCAGGTTCAATCCCAGGTCAGGGCACAGACAAGAATCAACCAACGAATACATAAATAAGTGGGACAAGAAATCAATGTATCTATCTATCTATCTATCTATCTATCTATGTCTTCCTTTCTCTCTAAAAAAAAAAAAAAAAAAAAATCAATAAAACTAAACAAAAAGAGCCAGGTCTTGCAAAATGTATATTCTGAAAAAAAGTTATTCAAGGCTTGCTTATTGTGTTCACCCATGAGACCATAAATAGTGCTTACTCTGAATATATATATATATATATATATATATATATATATATATATATATATATATATATCTCCCAATACAGGTTAAATTAGAAAACCATCATAAAAGTTAAAAAAATATATACTGATTACATCAGAGAATGAGTAGTGTGCCATTTCACATTGCCCAGAGCAATCCCCAATCTTTACTGGGTGAACACTACTTAGATCTAATGAAGGGACTCTTTATTTCTATCTGTTCCTTACTTTAGAGCCCCAGACATACAGAAATACCTATCTTTAGGGTAGCATAATGCCTGGAGTAGTAGTACACTCTTACACATACGCTTATTCACTCAATAAGCCACACTGGAGACCAACTTCATGATACCCTAAAGCAGCGGTTCCAACCTGTAGGTCGAGACCCCTTTGGCGGTAGAACGACCCTTTCACAGGGGTCGCCTAAGACCATCCTGCATATCAGATATTTACATTACGATTCATAACAGTAACAACACTACAGTTATGAAGTAGCAACGAAAATAATTTTATGGTTGGGTCACAACATGAGGAACTGTATTTAAAGGGCCAGAAGGTTGAGAACCACTGCCCTAAAGGCTTTCTGCTTAAAGAGTGTTTATATAAAAACTAGAGGCCCGGAGAGCCAGTTTTGGCCCCATCCCCAGAGGCCAGGCTGAGGGACCCCACCGGTGCATGAATCCATCTGCCCCCAGGTGGTCAGTGCACCTTATAACTACTGGAAGGTTGGACAGTCAGATGGTCGCTTAGGCTTTTATATATATAGATTCAATAGTATTTACAGAACATCAACTACATGCAGGTTCTAGGCTAAGTTGGGCCCTATGTGCAAATCAAAGATGATTAAATCATTCAATGAACTTACAGTTTTATAAGGATTTGATAAATACTCAAAAAACTGTAACATCCTACTAAAAAAAAGCACTGCCATAAAGAAATGAGAGACTGTAAAGAATGATTAGGATTTTGAGAGGGAGAGGTGAAGAAGGGCTTTCAGCAAAAGTATTGTAGAAAAAGAGGTAAGCCCAGGAATGTGACCAGACGTTGGAGCATTTTGTTAGGTATTTTTAAAAAGTGGAAAATAAGGGTAGCAAAAGCAGACTAAAGCCTAACTGGAGAGGCCCTAAAGTGCCAAGGTTAAATATTAAAACTTCCTTTCTTAACAAGGACAAAGAAAACATAGGTTCAAGGAAGAAGACAGTCACTGAAAATGGAAACTGGTCTCAATATGAACAAAATACTAGAAGAAAATAGAAATCAGGAAGACTAGGAGGAGCACTTTTTTGCTCTGTTTTGTTTTGTTTTGTTTTGTTTTGTTTTTGTTAATCCTCACTCAAGGATATTTTTCCCATTGATTTTTTAGAAAGAGTGGAAGGGAGTGGAAAGAGAGAGACACATTGATTGGTTGTCTCTTGCACATGCCCAATGAGTGCCAGGGATCAAACCTGCAACCCAGGTACTATACATGCCCTTAACAGTGAATCAAACCCATCAAACCAGTGATCCTTCCGTGGGAGGGCCATTCTCTAACCACTGAACATACTAGTCAGGGTGGGAGCATAGTCTAAAGGCTATAGATGTCTGCATAACATACTTTAAAAAAGAAAAGTCATTGCCCTAACCAGTTTGGCTCAGTGGATAGAGTGTCGGCCTGCGGACTGAAGGGTCCCAGGTTTGAATCCAGTCAAGAGCATGTACCTTGGTTGCAGGCATATCCCCAGTTGGAGGTGTGCAGGAGGCAGCTGATCAATGTTTCTCTCTCATCATCGATGTTTCTAACTCTCTATCCTTCTCCCTTCCTCTCTATAAAAAAAAGGTCAATAAAATATATAAAAAAAAGAAAAGTCAAGAAAGAAGTTAAACAATAGATATAGATATAGATATATAGATATAGAAATCCTATCTAATAAAGAGGGAATATGCTAATTGACCCTCACACCATTACAAAGATGGCAGCACCCACAGCCAATAAGGAGGGAATATGCTAATTGACTTCCACGCTCTCAAAAATGGTGGCGCCCACAGCCACAAGATGGCAGCGCCCAGTCCCCTCAGCCCTGCCGGAGTGGCAGGTGCGCGCCTGCCTCTGGAGTCCCCCAGTCCCCTCAGCCCCCCAGCTACCCAGGGGTGGCCCGAGGCACAGACAAGCCTTGGATGGCAGCTGCCCAGCTGCCCAGGGCCGCCCGAGGCTCAAGTAACCAGGGCCGGCCAAGGCTTGTGCTGCCGGCAGTGGTAGCAGCAGAGATATGATGGGGCGTCACCTTCCCCTAAGTGCCGGGTCGCCTCCTTCTCCTGAGGGCTCCTGGACTGTGAGAGGGGGCAGGCCAGGCTGAGGAACCCCCTCCTTCCAGTGCATGAATTTTCATGCACCGGGCCTCTAGTAGATATGATAGATATAGATAAAGTCTGTCTTTAAATGTACATAAAAACTTTTTTTCTTAAAGTTCAACACTAAAAAAGGGAATCACAGGGCACTTCTAATTCTAGCTATGCTGGAATAAATGGCACCAGACTTGCCCTCTTCCCACTGTAACCAACCAGAAAACTGTACAAAATACATAAAACTGTTTCAGACAGTGCACAATATGGCAGTACTGAACTATAAAACCTGAAGAAGGGAAGACAATAGGTGAACCCTATGGTTACCCTGGTTTTCTACCTAGAGGCACTCTATGCACCATGGAGGTTTAGCTGAATTGAGGGAGTAGATTATTAGAATTTCAGAGAGACTAAGGTGTATGAAATTTGTAAGGATGTAGTGCATAAGACAAAGTAGTTATGCAGAGAAAAAAGCTTCACATATCTACATAGGGATATCTACATAGGGATCTTCCACATATCTACTTATGGATTCCCATTTCTGATGAATATTATAAGACTATGAGGCTGGTTGAAGGACAAATATGAGAGAGTAATAACCTAAACACTACCCAAAAATCAGGGAGGCCTAGAAGATGTTCAAGATCACGACAGAAGAGTAGAGACTGCATTGATCATATATGACATCCAACAGAGCATGAAGAAGGGTCACATCTTAATAACAGACTGAATTAGCTCTATAGTAAAGGTTATATAACAATCTTACCAACATTTAAAAACCAGCCTCAAGATAAAGCTAATCCACAAAGAACTTGAAACTGCCAACCAAAACGAATGCTCTTTGTAAAAAGACGATGAAATCAGGACACTCGATAATACAAAATTCACAATGTCCATCAGCTAACCAAAAACTACCACACTTGTGAGGAAGAAAAAAATGTGACTCATTGCCAAGACAAAACAATGGATTGCAGATCTAGAAATGGCCAAAACGATGGAACTAGCATACTTAGGACATTTAATAGGCAAATACATTAAAGGAGTACTTAACAAGGTATTCAAGAATTTATTTTTAAATGTAACATGATGATGAAAAAATGAAAGCTACTTTAAAAAGTAGAACTCCCAGAGATTAAATCAAAATGTCTTTTTAAAAAATGCACTTGGTGGTCTTGTGACAATACAGAAGATAAGATCATTTAACTTGAAGGCACAATAATAAAAACTGCCAAATAAAAACACAGAAAAAAGGAGGCTGAAAAAAAGTGATTGGGGCCTCAGTGACCTGTGAGTAATACCTAGTCATCAACCACATGTGTAACTGGAAACCCAAAAAAGAAAAGCAGAAGAAAGTTTTGAAAAATTAATGACCTAAAAGTTTTCAAATTTGAGGAGAATGATAAACCTACCTATCCAAGAAACAAAAAACCTCAAGCAGAATACCTAACCAAAAACTACACTGACACACACAACATCAAAAATATAAAAAATAAAAAGCTAAAAAAAATGGTAGCAAAGAGAATCTCTAAAAAGCACCAAGGTATAAAAACAATACAGGTTACATTATTCGATTTACAGGGAAAAAGGATAAGAAAATCTGCTGATCCAAAATAAAGGGGGGAAAATACTCCGGGTACAATTAAAAAAATAAAGGCTAAATAAAATATTTTCAAATAAAAGGTGAGAATATGTTGACAGTAGAGCTGTGCTACAAGAAATGTTAATTTCATCAGTCTGAAGAAAAATTATACTATTTGGAAGACCTGATCTACATGAAGGAATGAAGACCACAAGAAAGAATAAATATGCAAGTAAATATAATAGATTTTTTTTTCTCATTTCCAATTCCTCTAGAAGAAAATTGAACGTTTAAAAAAATGAATTAAAAAAACACTGTGATGTTTTACACAAAATAAAATATGCAACAATACAAAGAACAGGAGGAAAAAGGGCAACATGTAAAAGCTTTTAAATTATATAACGTGGTATAATAATATCATTAGAATATAGACTGTGATAAGTTGAAATTTGTATTATAAATCCAATATAAACCACTAAATAAAGTAAATAAAAATATACATATAGCTAATAATCCAAAAGATGAGGTTAAAAATAAATACTAATCCTAATGAAAGCAGAAAAAAAAGATAAAGGGAATAAAGAACATATGGGGGAGAGGGGAACATCTGTAACACTTTCAACAATAAATATAAATTTTTAAAAAAGGAACATATCTGACATATAAACATATTTCACAGACACTTTGCACATTTTTAATTATTTTTCTTTTGATTACTTTTATATATTGTAGATACAAGTCCTTTACCAGAGATATAATTTGAAAATATATTGTCCCATTCAGTGGGTTGTCTCTTCACTTTCTTGATGGTATCTTTTGAAGTATGAAAGTTTTTAACGTTGATGAAGTCAAATTTATCTATTTTTTCTTTTGTCACTTGTGCTTTTGGTATGTTCCAAGGCTTTGCTTACCCCAAGAACATGAAGATTTACTCTCATGTTTTCTTCTAAGAGTTTTACAGTTTTAGTTCTTGCATTTAGGCCAATACTTTGACATTAATTTTAATAGATAGTATTAAAAAAAAGGCTCCAAATTTATTATTTTGCTAATGGATACGGAGTTGTCCCAGCACCATTTGTTAAAAAGGTTATTCTTTCTCTATTGAATTATCTTGGCACCCTTGTCAAAAGTCAATTACACATAAATGTCAGGATTTATTTCTGGACTCTCAATTCTATTCCACTGATTTATATGTCTATCATTCTACCAGTATCAAACTGCCTTGATTACTGTAGCTTTGAAATAAGTTTTTAAATCAGGATCAGTCTTTCACCTTTCTTCTTTTTCAAGACTATTCTGAGTATTCTAAGTAACCTAAATTTCCATATAAATTTTAGGATCAGTTTTTCATTTTCTGAAAGAAAAAAAAAAGGCAGCTAGGATTTTGACAGAGATGGTCTTAAATTGGTATTTCATTTGGAAGAGTATTGCCACCTAACACTACTAACTTCTCTGACACACCAACATGCAATGTATTTCTATTTATTTCTTTAATTTCTTTCAACTTTTGTAGGTTTTGGAATATAATTTTTGTGCTGCTTTTGTTAAATTGTTCCTATTTGGTTTCTTGTGCTATTGTAAATAAAATTGTTAAGTTCACTTTTATTTTATTCCTTGCTAGTGTACAGAAATTCAACTGATTTCTGTATGTTGCTCTTGTACCTTGCAGTTTCTATCAAAGTTAAATATATACTTACCAATTCTACTCCTGGGTATCTAACCCAGAAGAATTAAAGCATATGTACAGAAAGACTTGACCTTGAAAACTAGAACCACCACCCCAAATCCCTAAACAGATAAACGGATATGCAAATTGTGGCACATTTATACAATTAACACTACTCTGCAGAGAAAAAGAACTACTAAGACATACAATAACAGTTAAGTTTAAAAAACATTATGCCAAAAAAAGTGCATATGTATGATTCTCTTTATATGAAACTCTAGAGTGGGTAAAACTAAGTCACAGTGATAAAAATCAGATCAATAATTGCCTGGAAATAAGATGAGGGAGGGTGGAAGAAGTGACTTGCAAAGGGAAGCAGGATCTGTTTGAGGTGATAAAAATGGTCTACACCTTGATTGTAGTAGTAGTTATGTACATGTGTATATTTGTCAAAACTCGCTGAACTGTACATTTAAAGCAAGTGCCTTTTATTATATGTAAATTATATTCCAATATATTTGATTTAAAAATTAGAAAGGAGAAGAAACATTCAGACATTTGGAAATAGCATCACTGTCCAAAGATGCCAATAAAAGGCACATCAAGTTTTACTACAAGTTTAAGCACTATATAATACGTCTTTTATTGTCTTTTGTTTATTAAATCAATTATTTATTAAGTACCAACTAAGTACCAGGAATTAACTATTCTAAGCGTAGTGGTACAATAGTAAACAAAAAAAAAATCCCTGCCTCCAAGTTTTCATCCCAACAGGAAAAAACTGACCGTAAAAAAGTAAAAGTACAAGGAATGTAACATTTCAATCAAGATCCCAGAAGGGTTAGGGAATACGCTAAGTAGTTAGTTATCTGGGGAAGAGCATTCCAGGCAAAGGAACTACAAGTGCAAAGGCCCCCGGGCCAACTACTCAAGGAACTATATGGTTCCAGATGTGAATGGAGAGTAGTAAAAAGAGTCAAAAAGATGAGGCTGCAGTTGGGGCAATAATATCGTGTACAGCCTTACCAGCTACTACTATTAGAAGTTAGCTTTTAATGTGACAAAGGAAATAACTGAAGTTTTGAAGTAAAGAATGACAGGACTTGATGTATGTTTTAACTGTGGTTATCTTGGCTACTGCACTGAGATTAGACTAAACTGCTGGGTTAGGAGGCGAGTACTGCTAGAGGAAGCACGGAGACCAGTCAAAAGGCTATTAAAATAATCCAAGACATGATAATAGGTTGGACCAGGTAGTAGTGGAGGTGATGAGAGGTGATCATATCCAGATTCTAGATATATTTTTTACGATAAAGCCAACATGAATTACTGACATGAGGTGTGGATGTGAGAGAGATGAGTCAGGGATGACCCCAAGGTTTTTGGTCTGAGTAACATGGATGAACTTGTCATTAACTTAGATGAAGAAGACTACAGATGAAACACGTTTGAGCAAAATGATCTGTTGAGTTTAAATATCCATATAGGGGTATCACAAAACAACTGTATATATCTGGAGTTCAGAGAAAAAAGCAACCTCTTATAAATTAAAGGTTTTTAAGTTTTTGTAAAGTAAATCACTGGGTCTAATCGTGTGTGTGTGTGTGTGTGTGTGTGTGTGTGTAAAACTTTTAGAAAATACATTAGGGCCTCAGCACTCACGGACTATTTGCTTTTTCTCATTTACATAAATCCATACAAGTCTGCGAGGCACTTCACACCTTTATTTTTACTTTCACATCTGAAGTACAGCAATATGGATAGATAAGGTGTATATTTAAGATAACAATGTGAACAGACACATTCCTGGAGCTACAGCTATTTAAAAGTGACATTAGCATCAAGACACTCATTCTTATTCTGGGAAGGCTTTAAAAAACAATCACTTGTTATGAAACTAATTGCACTGCCAAATGCTTCTTAGGATTATATGTGAAAATTATCATTTCTCTACATTTTACTGTTTTAAATCAAGGGAAGTAATAGACTTTGTGATTAGACTTAAAAGTTGGGTTTTGATGCTTATAACGATCTAGTTTCTAAAGTGAATAACATTTCCACACCATATCTCATAAAGGAAGACACTTTGTGCATTACTGAAGAAATGCAAAAATTATCAAACTTCAACCAATATTGTTACATGGGCAAGCTTAACTGATGGTTGAAACCATTAAAAAAAATTGTAGTGTGAATCAGCATTACTTCTCCCCTGCAGTCTACTCATTCCCAACTTCTTACCTGGATTATTCCCTCATGCTAGAACGCCTTTCTTCCCAGCTGATATCCTCTCTTCCGTCAACACAGCTCAAATTCAGCCTCTTCCACAAGCCTGCCCTGAACCCCAGGGTTTGTGCCACATGCCCACAGCATTGCCACGTACAAGCCTAAAGCTTCTATGTCATTCTGCCATGGGTTAAGTTTAGCTAAGTACGCTAAAGCAGAAGTTCCCCGAGAACAGAAAATCTTAGTCATCTTTGCCTTCCCTAAAATGCCTAACATAGTACCTTACATATCAGGATGTAGGTGCTCACTAAAGGTTTGTTCAACTAAACCTATTAAACTAAGAAAATGATCAAATAGATGAACTCAGTGGAATATGTCTTCATTTCCTTTCGTAACTTCAAACAGACTCTTTTCAGATCTCACTCCCCATCTCTCCATAACATCCCAGATAAATCCTATTACTACTCGGTTGCTTTCAAGTACTGTAAAATATAGTCTAGTCCAGTTTAAACCTTCAATTTCATATCTTATTCAAAGAATATCTATGTATCCTTAACCTCAACATAGGCCAGCCAAGATAATGTATAGAATCTGGTTTGGAATTTGGGGTTTTTGTTTTTGTTTTGTGGTGTGCTTTTTTTCAATATTCTTCCTGACTCTTTCACCTTTCTACACTTCCTTCCTCGCTTTCTAGTCTTTCTGAATCAGGACAGGGAGAGAAAAGGGACAAATGTCCTGAGTGCTGGTTCCACAGGCTCTGACCAGAGGCCCAGGAAGCAGGAGGATCTGTTATCCTGCGTGATTACTGAAAGCTCCTTCTCTCATTCTTACAGGATCCCAGTTTGGACAGTACATGTCCGGTCTTCATGGCAAGGTGGCCCTGAATTAAGCAAAGAGGCTTAGTTCCCTGCATAGTTCCCTGGTGTGGGAGGTATGTTCTCAGAATGACTGCACACTACCCCACCCACAGTGCCCTCCTATAGCAAGCACCCTCCTTGGCAGGATCCACTGAGACAACTCAGCCTGGGCACTTCCCTTGTGGTCCTAGAGATGGACTAATACCAACTCTTTTCATAACTGCCCTCTCTCCCCACAGGCCACCTCAATGGCTCCAGTCACTCTTCTCCCCTCCAGAAACAAGTCTACATTCAGGAATGCCCCAAACTCTAGGAAATGTATGTCATACTCTCTTAAGGATTCTAGAAGGTGCCTCTATAGTAGCAAGAAATAAGATGACGTAGCTCATTAAACATCCAGGCAAGAAATTAAATACCAACCTACACCTCTGAGAGATGGACCCAAAAAATCCTGGGTTGGGGATAAAACGTCCCTTTAGGGAAACGTCAAAGAATTCTCTACTGAATAATTAACAGTTCTTCACATGAGTGATACTTACAATACCCTTTTCTAATTTCTTTTATATATAGGAAGTGGTTGCTGCAATTGTTTGTTTTTATTAAGTCCCACATCCCTTTTTAGAATACTTATTAACCTTAATTTTCAGCTTTTGAACTTAAGCTGAAATCCTGAAGCAAAGGAGTCCCAGTCTTCATCCTATTATCTTAGGTGCAATTCCCCTAAGTTACATCTCTGCTTATATTATAAAGGACTCTTCATTTTAAGAGTTCCTTATTTAAATCATTAATATTTTATTAAAGTCTTCATTTAAATCTTTATTTTGTAAATAGAGATTTACAAAAAAAAAAAAAAAGGTAATGGAGAGCTACTGAATAAACAGATCAAGAAAAAGGAAAAAAGGAGACTCCACAACTGATCAAACAAATTTTACCTTAGTGCATTGGTATACTATTCATATTCAAACATCTCATCTAATTATATATACACTTAATAAAGAGCCACTGCATAAAATGAAGAATGCCCACTTTAAGATTCAGATCAAAGCATATGCTATCGAAAAAATAAAATGAAAATTAAAAATTCTGTACAACACCCTGACTGGTGGCTCAGTTAGAGCATCATCCTGTGTACCAAGAGGTTTCAAGGTTCGATTTCTGGCCAGGGCATATGCCCGGGTTTTGGGTACAGTCCCTGGTGGGAGTATGTATGGGAGGCAACCGATCCATGTTTCTCTCTCTCTCTCTCTCCTTTTCCCTGTGTGTGTGTAGAAATTCAATAAAAATAAAAACATATCCTCAGATGACAACTAAAACAAAATTCTGTACAACGAAGCAAGTCAATAATTGAATACAAGTACCCTCACTTTTTGAAAGTTTGCCTATGCCACTACTTCACTTACAAACTACTTCCATTAGTACCTATTTCACTAACCAAAAGGAATCCAGCCCTGTTGGTTTGGCTCAGTTGGTTTGAGCATCCCATGCACCAAGAGGTTGCAAGTTCCATTCCTGGTCAGGGCACATACCTGGGATACAGGCTCAATCCCCAGTATGGGATGTGCAGGAGATAGCCAATTGATGATTCTCTTTCATGGATGTTTCTCTCTCTCTCCCCCTCTCACTTTCTCTCTCTCTCTCAAATCAATAAAAACATATTTAAAAAAAAAGGAATCCAAAGAGGACTTTCCCTTTTAATTTAATAGTAATTGCTTCTTCACTTCATTTCAGCTTACAAAAGGTTTCATAGGAGCTCAGTTGGGGAATGGGAGGGGAGAACCTGTATGTATATAGGTTATACATGATAACTTATTATAATTTTTTGAAAATAGTTTTATGCATCATAAAACTACTAGATTTGTTATTACATGAAGAATACTCATTAAAGCTATCTAAAGAAAAATCATTTAGTACACATCAATATCTATACTAGGCCAAAACCGGTTTGGCTCAGTGGATAGAGCGTCGGCCTGCAGGCTGAAAGGTCCCAGGTTCGATTCCGGTTAAGGGCATGTACCTGGGTTGCGGGCACCTCCCCAGTAGGAGATGTGCAGGAGGCAGCTGATCGATGTTTCTCTCTCATCGATGTTTCTAACTCTCTCTCTCCCTTCCTCTCTGTAAAAAATCAATAAAATATATTAAAAATACATATATACTTAAAAAAAATCTATACTAGTACAAACTGTAGAGATTTACAAACTTGAACTAAAAATGTGTGGTATGAATGGTACAACCACATTGGAAGTTATAAACTTCTAACGTTTAAATGTACACCAATCCTATTACAGAACAATTCCATTCCTAGATGCTTAACCCAGAGATATTAAATCATTCCACAAAAAAACATACAAAAATTGTTTGTAGCAGCTTTATTCACAATTGTCAATAAAATAAAATGTCCATTACAGAATAACGGATATACAAATTGTGGTAAAATAGACTACTACTCAGTAACAAAACAGAATGAACCACTAATACACACAATAACACGAATATATCTCAAGACCATTATGCTGAGGAAAAGGAGCCAGGTACAAAACAGTACATACTCTATGGCTCCATGTAGATAAAGTTCAAGAACAAGCGAAATCTACAAGAATAGAAATCAGAACAGTAGTTGTCTATGGGGAGGACAGGGAAGGACTAATTGAAAAGAGACATAGGGAACTTTTAGGGGTATTAAAATATTCAATTTCTTAAATGCGAATAGTTACATGAATCTACACACACGTCAAAATTAATTAACTGGATTTTTAATATATAAATTACAACCAATAAAACTGATTTAAATCTGCCCCGCCGGCATGACTCAGTGGTTGAGCATCGACCTATGAGCCAGGAGGTCTCGGTTCAATTCCGGGTCGGGGCACATGCCCGGGTTGTGGGCTTGATCCCCAGTGTGGAGCGTGCAGGAGGCAGCCGATCAATGATTCTCTCTCATCACTGATGTTTCTATCTCTTTCTCCCTCTTCCTTCCTCTCGTGAAATCAATAAAAATATATATTTTTTAAGAATTCATTTGATATCTTCTTTATGGATATTATGGATACCCAGTTAACACAAAGTGTAATCTCTTGCCAAAAGCTGAATATATATTGGTAACAATCCTAATAAACTTAAAATAAGCTAAATCATATTCTAAAACACAAGCCCAAGTCTAAAAGTGTTTACCCAATGTCACAAGGATACAAGGCTAATTTAAACCTATAGTAAAATAAAATGAACAGAAATAATCATTCACAGAATGAACAGGAATAACCAGCCTGTCTGTCTTTTCTAAAATAGGTGGTTACTTTTGACTACCATAAAATATGAAGACAACAACTTCATGTCAATACTTTCTCTGCCTACTAGCAGTCTTTGAGGAGCGTACTACCCTATTTCAGTGATACCTATTTCTAAATCACTTTTTCTGATCTCTCTTCCCAAGTTTTCTCCTTTTTTGAGTAAAAATTCTATCTAGGAATATCACCCAACCACTTCATCTTGAATAACCCTCCTTACTTCTTACCCTTTGCCCAACTGCCTTGTTTGCCTATAACCTATTTGCTAATTTTTTTCTATATTTTCAAGCAATTAACATTTTTTCTAACATTTTGAATTGAACAATTTCAGTTATTGTGTTCCTGTCTTTGTTCCAACGTTCCTCACTAAGATGCTGCTCACTTTTAGAATACTTTACAACACTGCCTCTTTTTTTAAATAATTTTACTGATTTTTACAGAGAGGAAGGGAGATAGTTAGAAACATCAATGAGAGAAATATGGATCAGCTGCCTCCTGCACGCCCCCTACTGGGGACTGAGCCCGCAACCAACTGAGCCCTACATGCCCTCCACCAGAATCGAACCCAGGACCCTTCAGACCACAGGCTGACGCTCAATCCAGAGCCAAACCGGTTAGGGCGCTGCCTCTTTTACTTCACTTCTCCATGGGACCAGTGAATGATAAAGCCAAAGATCCCTTATGATTTCACTCCAAACTTTAAAAAACATAATTGGGTCATTTGACTCCAAAGCCTTATTACACAATTATCTTTTACATTTAAAAATGCTGCTGCTAAGGCACTATTCCTAACCACATGATTGAATGTATCCTTTCTAAGGGATGATCTTTTGTTCAGGGCTATACTTGTCTGCTTGTAAAAGCCTGTAAACATTCAGTTCTCATTTTAATGGGCTTTATGACACTGTTATCCACCATTATTATTCCTGTACCTCAAACAGTTAGGTAGTCTCCTTTGGCTGTTTCAGACTGCTTTCAAGAACTTTTTCTACATATGCTGTTTGGAGCTGAATCCAATTCAGCTCTTGATCGACTGCATATAAGTTGCTGTAGTAGCTCATTATCACGGACCCTTCCTATAAGACTTTTGTATGGTGGCATCAATTATATTTGAAAATACAGCTATGAAATTCTATACTAATATCAAAGGCAACACAAAAGACAGTGGAAGAATTCTAGAGTCTAGATAAAATAATCACAAATATATCAATAGGCCCACATCCTTCTATAACACCAACATGAAGTCACTCATATTAAAAGCCATTATCTTAAAATTTTCCTATAATGTATACTGGCCTTTCACATTTTTATTTATTCATTCATCAATCACTGGAGAGTAAAGGTCACTGCATAAAAATCAGCCACAAGCTGTAAGGACTATCTTCTTCCTCTGAAACCTTGGGTATACCACTTAGCTTCTAGTTTAATCAGGAAATTGAGGTAACTTTATCTGCTTTGGAGGTGTGGGAAGAGTTAGAAGTAACTTACGCAAGGTGTTTTACTCAATGTCTAGTATATAGGATGCTTTCAATAAATAGTACTTGGTAATAATAAACCACTGCGTTCCACTGATATCCTCACTCTAGCACCCTTATCAATCCGAAATACGAGTGCTCATGTATGATCATACCGCCATTTATAATCCTACTCTCCCTTTTACATTCCACTCATTTTCCAATGTCTAGAATAGGCTCGCTTTCTCCATTCACAAATTACTTCCCACTCGCTGTAAGAAAAAGCAGCTTTAACCAGCGGTTATTAAGTTAGGGGGGAAAGCAGTGAAGGAAGGAACCACCTAAACTGTCACTGCTTTACTAAAATAAACACAGTATGACTACTACATCCTTACTTTACAGTAATCTTTATTCAAAAGTCTTTTTTGAAGTCCATAAAAGTCAGGATCACTACCTTGCTCGTGTCCTATAAATAGAACTAAACAAGTCCTATGTAAAATAGAGTGGACAAAAATATGTAACTGATGAATTGTCAGGAACTGTCTAAATCCTAATGATTTGTCATACTAGAAATCAATTAATGAGACCTCACCACGTGGTGGGAATGAGAAAGGATAAAACTAAATGTTTTGACTACTGATACAAAACTAGTTTGAAACACCTGGATTTTCTTCTCCTGGTTATACTCAAATCAATTATCTAAAAGATTAATTCAGATGCGTTCCTGCAACTATGTTTTCAAATTCCAATAAATAGCACTTCCTTGCTGCAGGGAGCTAGTTTTCCATATCCATTTTTATATCTTCTCAATTTCAGTAAGAACAAGGAAAATAACAATACCGGCAACCAAATGTTATATTTAAGCATTCTTCTTTATGCAATGTTTTTTAAAAGGTTTACTTTAAGAAAAAATAATAGTGGCAAACTATAAAGTGCTCTATTTTATGTCCTCTCCCCCAGAAAACCACAACGTAATTCCTGGCTTAAATGCCTATCAATGTTAAATGCATATATTTCTTTTTTTTAATATATTTTATTGATTTTTTATAGAGAGGAAGGGAGAGGGATAGAGAGTTAGAAACATCGATGAGAGAGTAACATCGATCAGCTGCCTCCTGCACACTCCCCACTGGGGATGTGCCTGCAACCAAGGTACATGCCCTTGACCGGAATCGAGCCTGGGACCCTTGAGTCCGCAGGCTGATGCTCTATCCACTCAGCCAAACCAGTTAGGGCTATATTTCTTATTAAGTAAAGCCTATTTACAAGGTAAAACGGTGTTTGCTGCTTCATTTAAGAACATGCACACACAAGAACACACACACACAGTCTTTCCTAAAATAACATATTTGAAAATGGTAAAGTTTTCCAAATATTAATTACAATAATCCCAAATAAAAACTGCAGGGCAGTTCAATTATGGCACAATCAATGAATGACAGAGCATTTCATTTCAAAATCCCTGAGTTTTAGGACCTAAACATCCCTTTATTCCAGATTCAAAAGAATTTAAGGCATTCAAATGCTACAACACACCTGTCTTTTAGTTATAGGCATTGCTTCAATGAAAAACACAGCTTAAAAACCATGAAATGAAATCAATTCCACATAAAGCTATTGTATGATTCTGATCTCTGATCTGACTTGTAAATGAGATGTGTGTGACTTCCACTCTTCAGCAACCGGGAACTCTTTTCCCAGCAGAATGGCTGTTAGTTTCACTGCATTCTGACCAAAAGCGAGCTGTAGTGGCAGCAGCACGCTGACAAATTGAATGGTACAGGCCTTGAATAAAGATTTCAAGGTAAGTCAAGAGGGAATCTTATTCTGTTTGTAAATAAACTGTATGAACTATATATAATGTAACCTATGTTTTATATCCTGGACTGAGAGTTTTTCTTGAATACTAAGAAAAAAATGTTCAAGATTCACTGAGAAAATAAATGGGAATCAACTTTGAGAAAATCTACCCACCTCATTTCCCAGAACTGCTTTCAAAGCTTCTGTAAGTGATCTAAATAGATGGATGCCAAAAGCAGGGACTCTAACCAAATAAAATACTGATTTGGTTTAGAGAATACTTTGATGTTCTAGTTTTCTTGTGATTCAATAATTTTAGTAAATACATAGGTTTATTTCCAGTTCACACCCACTCCTTAAATTATTTTAAGTAAATTTAGTTAATAGATCTGAAGTTATTAGTTTTTTTAATGGTTATTAATTTATTAACTGTTCTATATTAATACTGTACAGTATGATTTCCTACTGACTTTCAAGAAACTACAGAAAAGGATATTTTCCTAGAAAGTTCGGGGTACAGTAACTTTTTATAAATAAAATGCCCTAAGTGAAAATTTCTATGTGAAAATCATAGTCCTTAAATCAATCTTTTTAGGTTAACATTTTTAAGTTAAAAATGTTTGTCTTTACAGTATTTACTTTGTGGTAAGAGAACCCAATAATAAAAAGTATAACTACATAACTTCGATATATATATATATATGAACTTTAAAGACTGATTACCAAGGCAATTACCATATATCACTATGGAATGAGAATACATTACACATTCCCCAAGTAAATATCAAATTTACTTCAACCACCCTCACCCCCACCCCACCAAAAAAGAAGTCATTTTTATTTAGTCATAGTCAAAGTCCTTGGACTCATAGTAGGGCTTCTTGATGCCATATTGGTGTCACATTCTGCCAGTCATCCAGTCAGCCTTCTTTTTCAACTTCTTTGTCTACTAGTGCATCACTGGACCCAGCAGGCAGCTCACCCAGACAATTTCAGTAACGGATTTTGGCTCTCTGTGCATAACAGATGAAAATCTTTACGAAGTGTCCAGTTTGTCTTATAGCTGAGAGATCTGAACCTGCTGCAGATGTCACATATAAATTCTCGAACGGATTTTTATCATCTGTGTCACCTATAAAACAAGACAGTGTCACCAACAGCGTTGTCCTGGAGAACAACTATTTCAGTAATGCAAAGCTTTCTGCATCATAACTACAGTCATTTATTTGCCTAAAACAGGGGTCAGTAAACTAGATCCCACAGGACAAAAGTGCCCTATTAGGCATACCACGACCTAAGAATAAATTTTCTCTTAAAAAAAAAGTTTTAAAACTTTCGAAAAGTTTTTAGAAGACTAATATGAAAATTAGTGACCTGTGAAAATTACATGAAATACAAATTTCAGTCTCCAAAAATAAGTTTTTATAAGAACATGGCTACTTATTCATTTTCACATTTTTCTATGGCTGCTTTCATGCTACAATGGCAGACTTAAGCAGGTGCAGTAGAGACTGTGTGACCCATAAATGCCAAAATATTTACTTTCTGGTACTTTAAAGAAGTTTGCTGACCCCTGGCCTACAGGATATTTAGTGGGTAGATAATATGATACCTGGTGTCTCTTGCATAAGGAACCCAGTTGTTCCCGTTTACTTCTATCCAATCATGTAACACAGTCATGCGCCACATAATGACGTTTTGGCCAACAAGAAACTGCATATATAGTGATCCCATAAGAAGAAACCCAAAGAAAATCCATAGTGAAGGGTTTAGCAGAAACTCTTACAGACCAATGAGCTCCTCAAGAGTTTGAAAACATGGACCTCAACACCGAATTGTTTCACTAATACAGAGGAAATGTTTATGGTACATTAGCTCCTTACAAGTGAATGTATGATTTTAAAAAAGAAAAAAAAATCAAGCAAACAAATATGAATATACTTCTGAAAAGAGGGACACCTCCTCAAGAAGAAACCAGCCTGGCTTGCATGGCTCAGTGGTTGAGTGTCGACCTATGAACCAGGAGGTCATGGTTCAATTCCCAGTTAGGACAAATAACCAGGTTGCAGGCTCCATCCCCAGTAGGAGGTGTGCAAGAGGCAGCCCATCAATGAGTCTTATCATTGATGTTTCTCTCTCTCCCTCTCCCTTCCTCTCTAAAATCAATTAAAATATATATTTTTTAAATCTTTTTTTTTTTCTTAAAAAGAACTCAGGCAGGTCTTTCTGGAGTCGAAGCAGGCATTGTTAAAGGAAATGACAACTCCATGCCTGTTACGGCCCCTGAAGACTTCCCAGTGGGACAAGAGTGATACAGATGATCCTGACACTGTGTAGGTCTAGGCTAGTGTGTGTGTGTGTGTGTGTGTGTGTATGTGTGTATGTGTGTGTGTGTTAGTTTTTAATAAAAATGCTTAAAAAGTAAAGATTCAAAATAAAAAATGTTAAATATAAAGCTTATAAAATAAGGATATAAAGAAAATATATTTGTATAACTTTATTTTTATGTTTTAAGCTGTTATTTCAAAAGAGTAAAAAAGTTAAAATTTAAAAGTTTGTAACTTAGCCTGTCTGGTGTGACTCAGTGGACTAAACATCATCCCATAGACAAGAGATCCCAAGTTCGATTCCAAGTTAGGGCACATGCCCGATTGCTGGCCTGATCCCCAGTAGGGGTTGTGCAGGAGGCAACCGATGGATGTCTCTCTCTCTCGTTGATGTTTCTATCTCTCCCTTCCCCTTCCTCTCTATCTAAAAGTCAATAAAAATGTAAACATATTTAAAAATAAATAAAAGTTTATGTTAAAAAGTTATAGTAAGCTAAGGTTAATTTATTGTTGAAAAGAGAAATATTCTTAATAAATTTAGTGTGCAGTGTTTATAAAGTCTACAGTAGTGTACAGTAATATCTTAAGCCTTCACATTCACTCACCACTCACTCAATGACTCACCCAACGTAACTTCTAGTCCTGCAACCTCCATTCATGGTAAGTGTCCTATTAGGTATACCACTGTTTATCTTTTATACTAGAGGCTCGATGCACGAAGATTCATGCAAGAATAGGCCTTCCTTCCCCTGGCTGCCGGCACCAGGACCGGCACCCAGGACCCAGGCCTTCACTCTGGCCACCGCCTTCCAACTTCGCTCCAGCCCTGCCACCCTCCTGTAGCTCCCTCTACCCCCTGACCCCCCTCATAGCAAGCATCTCACCCCACCCCGGCCGCTCCCACTCCGTGGGCACTGCCCAGAGGCTGGGAGCGGCCGGGGAGGGGTGGAACGCCTGCGTCCCGGCCCGGCCACTGCCATCTCTGTCACGTCAATTTGCATATTCCCTTCTTATTGGCTGTGGGCACCTCCATCTTTTCGTGAAGTGACAGCCAATTTGCACATTGTCTTTATTAGACAGGATGATATTTTTACTGTATCATTTGTTTAGATATGTTTATGCACAAGTACTTCCCACTATATTACAAATGCTTACAGTGTTCAGTACAGTAACATGCTATACAAGCTTGTAGCTTAGGAGCAATAGACTAGACCAGTGGGCGGCAAACTGCGGCTTCCGAGCCACATGCGGTTCTTTGGCCCCTTGAGTGTGGCTCTTCCACAAAATACCACATGCGGGCGCTCACGTACAGTGTGATTGAAACTTCATGGCCCATGCGCAGAAGTCAGTATTCTGTGGAAGAGCCACACTCAAGGGGCCAAAGAGCCACAAGTGGCTCACAAGCTGCAGTTTGCCGACCACTGGACTAGACCATAGAGCCTAGGTGTATAAGTAGGCTATACCACCTAGGTTTGTACAAGTGCACTCTATGATGTTCACACAACAACCAAATTGCCTAACAAGTCATTTCTCAGAATGTATCCCAACTTCTCAGAATGGAAGCAACACATTGCTGTATTTCTTGGGTAGGCCTGTCATTCCAGCAGACAACTATAATGACTACTTTCTACTTTAATTCAGCCTTGCCTCAATCCAAGGGGTAAATATTGCCCATGGGCAGAAAGAAGGCAAGGAGCTCAGCCTCAGGTTGAAGTCTAATTCTCCAATGTTGGCCTCTTCTGTGTCCCCCTAGTCCTCCTGATTCTGTATTTCTGCTGTATAGGCTTCCTATGCTGGATACCAGTCTTAAAAGTCTTTATTTCCTGCTAGAGACTCTAGAACAGTAGGCTGAATCACAGCATTCTTGGACTGTACTGTGACAGCTACCACCTGTGAGGTGAATTTGTTTGGGACCCTTATGAACAATTTGCATATTCCAATACTCCCCTGGCTTCCACTACTCTTCCTGATCATGACTGCCCCTGGAGTTGATTGATTTCCTACTATATTCAAGCTCTGACCCATAAATCTGTAAGGTCAACCTTCTCAATAGGCCTGTCATTCTGTTTCTTGAGCTCAGCTCATACAATACCCACACATAAGAGAACAATAAAACAGAACCCTATATAGATGAATTTCCCAACCTAGGACTACCCATCTTAAGATATCTTTTACTTTTTAACAATTGCCCCAAAAGAGAATATATCACCTCCAAGGAGAATACCTTTTCTTTTTTCCCCAACCATTGCTAAATATACCAAACATACCTGCTCTGAGAGTGTTCCCCACCATCCTCTACCCACTTGGGGTGCCTAAGATACCTGTCTCTTGAGCACAGCTTTAGAATTAGGTATCTCTTGATTTTATTAAAACTTTAACACTCCTCTTTCTATTGTAAGGTGGAGTTTCTTGCCACCATGGGACTGCAATGGATAAATGTGTTTGACCAGATTTCTAGGAGTTAAAATAATATTCTCGACAGGAAGATGTTAACAGTCCACAATGAGACTATGTCCATACTATTAAATGGCACTATAGAACCCATCCGTAATTCATATACTGTTGCAAACAACTAATTCACAAATACATTCATAAATTGTAAACTGACTAGAAAATCACTATGAATAGCAGGAAGACTCTAACAGCAGACAGATTAAGCCTAGTGTAGAGAAAATGGTAGTTCATTTTCAGCAAAGTGAAATTTCACCACAACCCTAAAGTAGCTTGCCTTGCTAAACAGCTCAGAAAACTGCATGAATAGCTCACAACCAAGAATGGTATCAAGAATGAATGTGCTGCCCTAGCCGGTTTGGCTCAGTGGATAGAGCATCAGCCTGCGGACTCAAGGGTCTTGGGTTCAATTCCGGCCAAGGGCATGTACCTTGGTTGCGGGCACACACCCAGTGGGGACTGTGCAGGAGGCAGCTGATCGATGTTACTCTCTCATCGATGTTTCTAACTCTCTATCCCTCTCCCTTCCTCTCTGTGAAAAATCAATGGGATATATATTTAAAAAAAAGAAAAAAAGAATGAATGTGCTAATTGGAATAACCATTAACCAAATCTCAGTTCTGGATAGCAACCCTATCAATCTTAAATAGAAATAAAAATCTTTAAAACAAATACAGGAATCTTCTGCCCATTTGGGTAATAATATAGAAGGTCAGTGACATGTCCTTGCAACCAAGAAAAGAAACTAGAGGCATGTACTCCATATTTCAAATAAATATGCAACAGATTAAAGTTTAAAATTTTACCCATTTGATGAATCTAGCCAGGGGTGGGCAAACTTTTTGACTCGAGGGCCACAATGGGTTCTTAAACTGGACCGGAGGGCCGGAACAAAAGCATGGATGGAGTGTTTGTGTGAACTAATGTAAATTCAAAGTAAACATTACATAAAAGGGTACGGTCTTTTTTTTTTTTAGTTTTATCCATTTCAAACGCCCGATCCGGCCAGCCCACGGCTGATCTAGCCTCTTTCCCTAAAAAAATAAAAAAATAAAAAAAAATTCAAAAACTTTGTAGGATCAGGACTCCTTTGTGTTCTCAAAATTCAGGACTCCCAAGAGCTTTTGTTAATGTGAGTTATAATTACCAATATTTGCCATATTAAAAATTAAATGAGAAATTTTTAACTATTTATTAATTCATTTTAAAATTTTAATAACATATTTAATATGACAAATAACATTTTATGAAAAATTTCCTAAACAAAAAAAAAAAGCTTAGTGACAAAAGTGATATTGTTTCACAACTTTTGCAGATTTCTTTCAGGTCTAGTTAGAAGACAACTGGATTTTCGTATCTACTTCCACATTCAATCTGTTGTGATATACTGTTTTGCTTGAACTATGTGGGGGGGAAAGCTCTACACAAACGTGTACTGAGAAAAAAAAAAGTACATGTTACTATTAATAGCCTTTTCAGATAACCGTGGATGTTTTTTGATACTACACCAAAACCTGACAAGCAGCAGTTAAAGTTAGCTATAATATGAAATCTAATATCACATGAACATTTTGTATTGTTACTTGCTTTTATAAGGGTCTTTTCCCATAATTTTGTAACAATGATCACTTTTTAAATATCGGTTCATTGAGTTATAAAGATATTCCAAATCATGACATAATTAATTTCATAGCAAAAACTCACATTCATTAATATCACTTTCCATCCCATCAGGAAAACCTTTATATATTGGAAAGCTGATGAGAGCAGAGCAGGTGATACAAGTTAACCAAAATTTTAATTTTCACTTCTAAGATCAAATTTTATCATTGGCAACAAATACTGTCAATTGTTTTCCCTGAAGAGCAGTCTCACTTTGTTCATTTTCAAGAAAATGACTGCCAAATATCTAACTCTAAATAATCAGTTTGTCTGGTAGTCATTCTTTCAAGTAAAAATGATATTTCATGAAAAATACGGCTAGTTCAGCTAGCAACTCAAAAAAAATCGCTTAAGAGTTTTCCTTAAGAAAACCAATGTACTCAGGATTGCAGAAGTGCTTTTTGCATATTTCCTATCTCATCATACGGAATATTAAAACAGTGTACTCAGTGATCGAGATTTAATAAAGTTAATTTTTACTGCTTCATCAAGGGTATTCTTAAGTAAAATTAGCTTTTTTAAAAACTGTGAATGCACGGCAGTGAAGAATACAATGAATACTAACATACTTTGGTGCCACTGCCATTTAATATCTACTAAAATGCCCACAGTTTTACCCACCATTGCTGTACTATCATCAGGATCAATGTCAAAGCAGTGAAAAAGGCAAAGAGTTAGTATCACTATGAAAAAAGTTTCAACCCTGGCCAGCTTGGCTCAGTGGATAGGGTATCAGTCTGTGGACTGAAGGGTCCTGGGTTCGATTCCAGTCAAGGGTACATGCCCAGGTTACGGGCTCATCCTCAATGAGGGCTGTGCAGGAGGCGGCAGATCAATGATTCTCTCTCATCATTGATGTTTCTATCTCTCTCTTCCTCTCCTTCCTCTCTGAAATCAATAAAAAAATATTTTAAAAAAAATAGTTTCAGTATCATCCAACCTCCACAGGTATGGATGGACACAATTTGAGAACTATTGTCTTAAGAAAACACTAAAAGCTATGAATAAGTTGCCATCCTAAATCCATACTAAATATCCCCCAACATAAGAAATACATTAAATAGCTGTTAAATTCTTTGATTTTAACCCAAAATTGGTTCAATTTATTCTAAACTGAATTAACACAAATAAGAATAGAATTTAATATTTAATGAACACTTAAAAGCATTATCTCATCTAATCCTCAAAATAACTCTATTAGTTCTCTGATATATTTATGCTTATATAAGATAAGAAAACCTAAGGTGAAAAGAGGGGAAGTCACTTGTCCAGGATCACAATAACTATTGGTATTTATGGATTCAGTTATTAAGTATTTTGTATACCTCATCTCTTGTCTTTACAACAACCTTTCTATTATCCTTTTTTACCCTTTACCATTCTTTATACTCATATTACCCATTTTACAGATGAAAATTTGAATCAAAAAATAAAGTACCCTGTCCAAGGTAATCCAAGTGTTGGATCATCTATACACAAATCCAAGTCTGCCTTATGAGAACACTACATACTCTGCCTCTCTACACCACTCTATCAGTATATCCTTTGTATAAAAACAGATTGATGGTTGTAAGAGTCTCACATAGTTATAAATCATCTGAGCAAGATCCCTATTTTAAAAGATTTAATTAATCTGATTATCTCTATCATCAAATGAACAAAGCCTACCTCTTTATAAAACAGTCAATGACCTAGGTAAATAGCTCATTACTTCACATTTTAAACACTTATCTGTATATAACAATAAATCAATGCAACTAAGATTAATTACTCTTAAAAACACTCAATACAGGCTGGCCCATGTTGCTAAGAGGTTAGAGCATCGGTCCCTGGCACCAAGGGGTCTCGGGTTTCCCAGTCAACAAGGGCACCTACCAGAGTTGCAGGTTTGATCCCCACCCAGTTCAGGGTGAGTGTGGGAGGCAACCAATCAATGTGTCTCTCTCTCCTTCCCTCCCTCCTTTCTTTTTTCCTTTCCTCCCTCCTTCCCTCCCTTCCACCCTCTCTAAAAAAAAAAAAAAAAAAAAAAAAAAGTCAATGAAGAGAATAACCCAGGATGAGGATTAACAAACAAACAAACAAAAAACTTCAATATACCCAGTGATATTATGCCAACATTACAGATGAGGAAACTGAAACCAGAGCACTAACTTCCCCCAAGACAAGCCATTCATGAAGAGCAGAGTCAAAATCAGTTTGGCCTGACCCTAAAGCCTAAAATCTTCAATCTCACAGCCTGCATATATTTAAGAAGGCCTCAGGCAATGACCTAGGATTTGTTCAGAAGGTCTGGATACAAAGCTTGCTGATAACACAGCCACTCCACCCAAGGCAATCAAGATATAAATCATTTCATATCTCAAAGACCAAGAGGTGAAAAGGAAGCTGGTGCCTGCTAAAACAGGAGCTCTGTTAAGAGCAATGTTCTCTTTAAGAAAAGCATCTATAGGTAATGTTGAATAAAAGAAGCAAAATTCACCTCAGGGGTGTCAGTACACATCTCTGGGGCTCAGATAATCTCACCTCCCTTTAAAAACAAAACAGATTCCTGAAGGAATCTGTCATCTCAGCTACAGGGCTGCCTGCAAATTACAGAACAGCCTTCAGATGCCAGGGGCCCTGGAATGCTGGCTGCAAGCATTAGTGAATGGCAGCAAAAATCATCTTCCTGAAGCTTCCGTAAACTCTAATCAATCAGTAAAATTTTAATTTCAAGTTAGGATCTGTAAAGGTCAGGGGTTATGTCCCAATATTTGTTTCTATTTTAAGGGTGTACATTGCAAAGATGCTGCTTACTATTAAATCCTAAGAGGGTCAAGGGAGAAATCAAAGTTTTTACAGCTCAATTCACCCTTACAGCTTGCTGTAAGTCAACTTATAGGAAGTATAAACATCTTGAGTTTGGACAGGAGTATGGCTTCTATTTCAAATAAACTGTATTCTCAAGGAGTCCCCACACACATTTGACATTTGACAGGAAGGTGACAAAATGGAAGGCTGTGGTATACCACCTAAAAGGGCAGGCAGAACAAGCAAGAGATGAGCAATTATGCTTGTCACAGAATACCACATTCTGGATTCCCTCTGTGGCAAAAGAAAAAAAACCAAACTACTGAACAAACTTTACTTCCTCCCATCAATGATTCCTAGCATGACCAAAAAGAATCACAATCTCTTAATGTAAAAGCAGCTGATATATAGAAAAAAAAAATCATGATTGAGGTCATGTCCCTTGACATGCATCATTTACACTAAGGATTTCCCCACTTATCTGAATTAATTTCATGTACCTCATTTCATTCAGATAATTGAAGTTTTCCTTTTAGAGTTGAAAGTGTTTACCCTCAACATAATTAGTAAACTGTGCACTTAAAAATACCACTACAAAAATTACCACCCCCTCTTCTACACATACACGCAAACTGCACTATCATTAAAAGTATGAGATTTTTGGCCTCCATGGGAAATTTAGTTCAAAAGTCCTCTTTAAAAAATTAGCCCAAGAAATTCCACAGGAAAAGTTATGGTCATTACTTTTTTAATATACAGTGTTTGCACTACTTGTTAAAGACATGGTAATTTGGATATTCAATACATTACTACTGTTCTGAAACAGAATTAAAGGTTTAGACTACTAAAGAGTTTGATGACTTGCCTCAATACAATAATTGGGATTGTATGGAGAACAAAATCAAAGCGGTCTCTCCTTTTTATGAGCAGGCATTTAAGGGCCTTTTAATGAGAATTTACTTTTTAGTATATAATTACTAATCTACAAAAATAGGGCCATTAAACTCACTTTTTTATAGTGCCATAAAACTTCTTCGTGTAAGAAATATAAAATAATATATAACATATTAATCAAACTCAAGAAAAATTGAAATATGTAACACCTAACAATACATGGTGAAAATTATTAGTATACCTTTTCTTCTTAAACAAATTCCCTGTCAGATGACTAATGAAGCTTTTTTATAAGAATGTTCTTATAACTTCAGATATATACTCTCTAGTGCTAATGATGAAATGCCTAAACTTCTTGTACGAATTCTAAATTCCTATATGAACACTAATTTTCCATACTAATCACAGATTTACTGTTAGGATGAACTTATATCGAATCAGTTATATATTTATCACCTACTATGTGCCAAGCACTGTACTGAGTACTGAGGACACTGCCACAAACAGCGCAGAATTGGTCCCAATATGCATGGTACACACAGTCTAGAAAGAAACGCAGGTAATGAACAGATGTGTTGTGGGAGAGTATAACAGGTACTTAGTCAATTAAAAGCTCAAAACTAAGAGATGACAGAGGTAGAAAGACAAGCATTTGTAAATAACTAGCTACCTTTGAAACCGAATGAAAATCACCCATTAAGTGACTGAGCTAAGAAGGCAGAAGAGAACCCAAAAGCAAGGTAGTCAGGAAAGGGGTCAAAGTAATGAGTGCATGAATCCAGGGTGTAGAGTATCTGCTGCAAATAAAAATTAACCCTTCAAAAGAGCTCAACTTGTAACAGCCAAAGAGCCCAGCTATCAGCTAGCTGGCCTGTTCCCAGTATCTAAGGCAGCGGTTCTCAACCTGTGGGTCGCGACCCCCTTAGGGGTCGAACGACCCTTTCACAGGGGTCGCCTAAGACCATCGGAAAACACATATATAATTACATATTGTTTTTGTGATCAATCACTGTGCTTTAATTATGTTCAATTTGTAACAATGAAAATACATCCTGCATATCAGATATTTACATTACGATTCATAACAGTAGCAAAATTACAGTTATGAAGTAGCAACGAAAATAATTTTATGTTGGGGATCACCACAACATGAGGAACTGTATTAAAGGGTCGCGGCATTAGGAAGGTTGAGAACCACTGATAAGGGATCAATCCAAGTGAGCTCGAGTCCAAAAGGCAGTAACACAGTATCTTGGCTCTGCAAGTTTTGCCCTGGACAAAAACAGGTTCCAGCTGCCTGAGGGGAGTAGGGATGGCAGGAGCAGAGGGAAATGGCCAAGCTGTCAGAGTTCTAAGCAGGCTTAAAAGAGGTTCCAGGTCCACAAGGGATCTGGAATACAAAAAGCAACCACACGAGCAACTTATTAATTCTATGGACTATTTAACAATTACTAAAGAAAGGCTGTAGAATTGCTTCTCAGGTTACCTTTAAAAATAAACACTCAAAAAAAAAGCTGTCATCTGTTTAAATGACTTAAGTATGACCTTCACGTGTCAGAGAAAAGGACTAGATATTCTTCCTATTTCTTATGAATTGCCTGATTCTATATCCTAATTCCATCTAAACCTATGTTAATATATTAACCTTTTGATGGCGAACCTTTTGAGCTCGGCATGTCAGCATTTTGAAATCCCCTAAGTTAACTCTGGTGCCGTGTCACATATAGAAATTTTTTGATACTTGCAACCATAGTAAAACAAAGACTTATATTTTTGATATTTATTTTATATATTTAAATGCCATTTAACAAAGAAAAATCAACCCAAAAAATGAGTTCGTGTGTCACCTCTGACACGCGTGTCATAGGTTCGCCATCACTGTTCTAGATGCTCCACACACACTTCACTAAGATGTTTATGCCATATAGTTCAAAATTCCTAATGGAAGTACAGTATTTTTAAAACTGAGAATCTCACAAACTGAGTACATGCCAAGGGTAGAGTGAAACACCATACCTCTGTGAACAATAATTGCTCAGAGAACCAAAATAATTCCATATCCCACCTCCTGAAAAGGATAGGAATCTTCATGTATTTCAGTCTTAAAAATCCATTCAAGAACTGGGTAGAAGGGATAACACTGGCAGTAGGCAGGCTGGGTAGACTAGAAATGATGTAAGAACCAGGAAAGCTAGATGTATAATTATTTGCCCCCTATAAATTAAACACCATCCTACTCTACTGTACAACTGTTTTCAGTAATAGTGTCAGCAGAAAGAAAAATGCATGTAGTCCAAAGATGTTGTTCCTGTCAAGGCTATTATTTATTTGACTACATATTCAAATAGGAACTGCTCTATGGAATTGGCCCTGCATTTGCCCAAACATTATTTGCCAAGGCTATTCAAAGGGTGGAGTGGTGGTACTTTCCAAAAGAAATACTTGACGATTGTCCTCAGTTAATTTTTTTAAATAAACAAAACATGCTAATCTATTAAAGAAAAAGGCTGCTTGACAATTTTCCTCAATTTTTTTAAATAAACAAGACATGTTATTCTGATCTATTAAAGAAAAAGGTGATAAGACTTAGAGAAAAAGAAAATATAGTGGTTTCATTGCATGGGTTTTTTGTTGTTGTTGTTAGCTATATTACCAACATGAAGCATGCATGACCTATCTAGCACAGCCCCAAAAACTGTAAAATATCAATCTGGACAGCTTACCAAGGTAGCCAGGCTCCCAAAATCACGTTTCTTTTCTATGATATTGTTGTTGCTGTTGTTGTTGTTATTTTGGGGTTTTTGTTGTTGTTTTTTGAGGGGGGAGGGGGGAATAAGGGAAGCAGGAGAGAAACATCTATTTGTTGTTCCATTTATTTATGCACTAATTGATTGACTCTTGTATGTGCCCTGACTGGGATAGAACCTACAACCTTGGTGTATGGGGCCCTATAGCCAGGACCCCAAAGTCATATTTCTTACAAAGGTCTTTATGCTGAAAAAGATATACTTAGAAAGTGAAACCAAGGCTTTAAAATGGCTCTACAGTAATTAGGGTCATTCAATTCATGGTTGTCATACTTCATTCCAGTGGAAAAGTCATAGTATATTAGCTTAAGGTGTTCTACCAAAAATTAAATAAAGGTGTCCCTTTCCCAATGTCACAGTAACATGTTACTAATATATGTGATACCTGCTATGGATTTCAGCGTACGTAGTAGAGTATCTGACTCAACACACACACAAAAACAGAAATATTTCAGGTTTACAATATAATGATGATGGCTTCCAGGACACTTGGCTATGGTCAAGTTCGGTTAAACTCCAGACCACAAACATTGACAGAGTACCCACTACACTTGACACAAGGCCTACACAGATAAGACACGGTCCATCTTTCATGAAGCCATCAGGAAAAGTGCACACAAGCCAAGAAGTATTTACTAAATGCCTATACTAAGCACTGTGGCATGAGAGATGCAAAGAATTCACCCCGCCCCAGCAAGGGCTTCAGGACTTCTGCATTTGAGGACCACTAAGTAATGGTGCTCCGGATGCTGGAATCTGGTTACTACATGCGTATAGGACCTCTATTCCTAATTCATATCAAGGTTATAGACACCCAACCCTGAGACTCTTGAAATGCCAACTTCCCATGCCTGGACTATCAGAATCAATAATATAAGTAAACACTCTTGAAATGAAAATACATAATTACTAAATCCAAACTAACTGGAAAGTACTATTTCAATTGATAGAAAAAGTAAACATTTCCTAACTATAAATAATTTGTATCACTTGCTTCTAATGGGTACAAATCACAAATTAAGGCAATTACTCAAAACTGGGGAGGGAAAAATAAAAATTTAGTAATTGCTTGACTGTTTATAAGATACCATAATCAAAACAAATTTTCATACAGGAATATCCATGAGAGAGGTCTGAATTATCTACTTAAGTATCTAGTTCATGAAGTCTTCAGCTCCTTTTCAATCTCCTCAAGTAACTTTCTCTGGTTAATTTCTTTCTGTAAAATAATGGGGTTGGATTAAGCCGCCAGAGTCCCTTGCACATAGAAAACTCTGTACTTCTGTGGTCCTTAAGATTAAAATGTCAACGCAGTTTCAAAACAGTGTCAAGAAGCCATCTTAAAAATTCCCTTTCCTACCTCATCTCAGTAACACACTTCAGAGTTTACCTACTCAGTTTTCAAGTTTGTCAAAGAAAAGTTCCATGAATCAAAAGGTACTCTTTCCACCCTCAATACTAAAACTGTTTCATTAAACATGAAATCCTAGGGAAAATATAAAACAACAGGAAGTGGGAGCTGAGGAGAATCTATTCCACTTTTAGACCTGTAACACACTAATTAAAATTCAATACTGCGCTTGGTACCTGGGCTCCTCCACCAAACTCCTGCCGTGCTTTAGGTCAAGGTTACACAGGTTAACAGAACCCAATAAAACGGCTCTATGGGATTGTATCAGACCTCCTTCCAGCAGCCCCTGCACCTGACCGCCACGTGAGCTGTGACATCAGCTGCAGGGGCAGCACCCCATCACCAAGGCGCGCCAAGGCGCCTGCATTCTGCAACCCACCTCTTGTGGAAAGTCAGTTTCCAACCTGGTTTCAACTCACGTTTTCCATTTCAAACTGGTGCAGGTGGAGGAAAAAAGTGTCAAGCCTCCTCTCTGAACCTCCAGCCGCACTGCCTCAAGGCGCTAACTTAAGAATGCTCTCAAGATAAAATCGAATGCAGTGCGGGTCTCAGAAGACTCTAGAAGTTGTATTTGGGAGAGGGGGGGAAAGAGCAAGCCCTCGGGACTAAAGGTTAAGTGACGAGACGGGGTACAGGGCTGGATTTACAGGACTAAAATTCAGAGACCCTTTCCGCCCCGACAGTCGGGACCCTGATCTGAGCACACGCCGGCTCCTCCGGGGACGGGTCCCGGGAGGGCAGGGAGCTCTTTAGCCTCGGCAGACACGGGGGCGGGGCGGCTGGCGAGGTCGGCGCAGTCCGGGTGACACCGGGCCACGCGCAACGGGTCCCTTCGGGGAAACCTGGGGCGCGCGTCGCCAGGGACCACCCGCCCGCCGTGTCTAGGTCGGCGCGGAGGCCCCTCCGTCTCCTCCGGCCGATCGGGAACCCGGCCTCCCATCTCCCCGCGCGAAGGCGACGCGCCCCACCCGCCCTCCGCGGCGGCGCGAGGGCGACGGCGCACCGGACCGCTAGGAGCCCGCAGGCTGGGCGCGCAGAACCCGAGGAAATGAAATCAGAAAATGGCCAGGGCGCAGAGGTGCGCAGGATGCCCGGCTCGGGACACGGAACCAACGGCGGCGCGAGGAGCGCAGCGCCTGCGCCCGGGAAGCACGCCGCCCGCGCGGCCCGCAGCTCCGCCCCCCAAACCCCCCCCCCCCCGCTCCCCCACCGGCTCCCCACGCCGCCGCCGCTGCCCCTCTGGGAACTCCGCGCCGCGCGGCCCCGCGAGGCGGGCGTCCGAGAGGGGAGGGGCCGCGCTCCCCGCCTTCCCCCCACCCCGCCACAGCCCGCGCAGCTCCCCAGCCCGGAGCCTACTCACCACCTCCTCCTCCTCCTCCTACCCCTCCGCCTCCTCCTCTCCGTCTCTCCCTCCTGGTCACCGGGGCGGCCCAGCCGGCGACGCGCTGACGCCGCGCCCCACCCCCGCGGCCGCCACCGCCCCTCCCGGGCCTCGGCCGCAGCGGCCTCGGGGTGCGTCAGGCGCAGGCCCCGCCTCTAGACCCGCCCACGTCCTCGAGGCCCCGCCCCCCGCAAGCCGGACGCTGCGCGTGCGGTGTCCCTGGCTCAGCCTCCGCTCCGCCCGCGGGAGCCCGCTGCGGCGGGTCGCGGCCACCGCTCCGCTCCGCACCTGCCCACCGGGAGGGCCTCCCTGCGCCTCCTCCGCCCGCCGCCCTTTCCCTTCTCTCGTCAGCACGTCCGTCTGCCCCTCAGCTCTGTTGCACCTTCCCCCACCCCCTAGACCTGTAGGCTGGCCTTGGCGCCTTCTCTTTCCTCCTGGGCGGTCTTCGCTGCTCACTGGGTCAGCCTGGGCTTCCGCTAGCAGTTTTCCTGCCGGCCCCTTCCATCGCGGGTCCTCCGCCCGGCCTGCTGGGTCCCCAGGGCCCCAGCGCGTCCCCGGCTCCTTCCCCGCCACCTCCACCGGGGCCGTGGAGCCTGCACCTCCTGGCGCCTGCCTCGCCAGCGCGTCCGACTTTCTCTCCATCGGACCCCTCCTGGGACCCCCCAAAGGCTTTGGCTCACGCCTGCCTTTACCTACATCTTGCGCGTCCTTTGGTTCTGACCACTCCACACACTTCGGATGCAGTTTGAGTGTTCGAGAACTGCATGTCCGTGGTCCCGCTTAGCTGAGGAGTCGCTAAGTAATTAAAAATCACAAAGCAAAGCGATAGCAGTGGGGACCACCTTTGACCTACATCGGTCCAGCTATATTTCTTTGACACTTAAATATCAAGGGATGGAGGTTTCTATCGGGTCTTACAATTCACACATTTTGGATTTTTTTTCCCCCTGCAACCTAACCTCGCTTTTGTGCTTTTATTTTAGAAAATACGTAGTCAATAGAAAGAGCATCAGGACCTATTAGGTCTCTTGTTTTCTTACTTAAGAGGTGAGGAATTGTATCTTTTCTGAGATTCTGAATTAAAGGATTTTGTATTTGGAATCAGGTTGTGGGTTAAAGGAGTCTAGAGAAGGCAAAACATTGCAAATGTAACTGGAAATCTGGTTACTTAATTTAAAAAAAAAAAAAAAAAACAGCAACTTGAAAGAGTTGGGCTATGGACATGAGTTAACATACCAAAATAAAGGAAACTGATTAGGCCTTTGGAGTTACATTCACAAGTTGCTTTAAATTATGTGAGTAGGCATTATTACCCTTCAATTGAAGTGTTAAAACTATCTTCCATTCTCAACAAAATCCAGGCTCTATGTGGATCTCCAAAGTTTAAAACCATTGTGAATTGAACAACAACATTACAGGCTTTTGAAAGCCTAATAAACCATCTGCCCATCCACTCTAACACAAATTGGGAAAAAGAAAAGTGTAAACGCCAAAAGCTGAAAGCAAGGGTTTCTAACTACACACAAAACTAGTAAACCTTGTCCCACAAAGTAAGTATAGGAAAAACTCCAAAGGCTATGGTACCCATTTCATTGATTTGGAATCAGAATCGTGTCATTTTATCATTGAATGATCCAGTCCTTAGTATCATCTGGAGTCTAATCTTTTCATTTTACAGATGAAGAACTAACTCCCAGAAAGGGTAAATTGCTTGCTCGATATTACCCAGACTAATTGGAAACAAAGCCAGGATTGCAGCTCAGACCTCATCTCTCGTACCTGCCAACATCTGGCTTATACTTACTACTTACAGTTGTTCAGCATCAGAAGTCTTTGGCTTTGCAGTTTTGCCTACATGGTCCGAGTGATGTATGAAATTGAACTTGGCATTAACTAGGAAGGTATTGCTGTCAGAGGCCATTCTGTCCCACTGGCTTCAGGGATTCCTGTTGCATAAACTCCATTTCACCCGGTCAGGGTTCATCTTCCTAATCCAGGCAAGTTTGGCCAGGCCTCTGGAGCCATGTCCCAACCCAACACATTTATCCTAGGAGGTGCCAAGGGTTGTGCATGAATGTAAAAATTGTGAAGCTGTTATTACTATTATTGTGAACATTACTGGAAAGGAAAATATGAAACAAGGTAATAAATATTCTGCCATGAATAACCAAGGATTCAATGATAAAACCCAAATCTTAAACTAGATGTTATCCATGTAAATTAAGGGAAGACTTCTTAAATGGACAAAAAAGGAAGTGTAGAATCTGGATTGCTTGATAGGGAAAAGGTAAAGGAAATTGCTTGACAAAGGTACTGAGAAGAAAATGCGTAAGCTAAAAATGGGAAAGGGGGTCACGTGAATTAAAACAAGAAGTTTATTTTAGAACCAATAGAAAATCAAGCTGACATGATAGGGTAGAACCATTGGTACAGGGCTTGAATTTTAGCCTGAGAAATTTAAACTTAATGGGAGATTATTTAGGTTGGATTTGGCAGGGGAATAGAAGGAAAGACAAGACAGGAGCCCATAACCTTGTTTGGTTCTGAAGTAGTAAGTCAGAATTAATAAGAAATGTTAGATGTAAATGCCACTCAGGAAAAAGATGATTTCGGTAAGTATATATAGGGATCAAAGAAGAGTAGGAAGTCCAAGATGACTTGAGAATGATAGCAAGACTCAATAACAGTATCCAGAGACCTGAGTGTCTTACCCTTGGAGGATGATCAGCACTCAACAAAGTATAGACTATCAATTGCTAGAGAAGTTAACAAGAAATTTTCCCAAGGTATACTCTCCTATTCATCATACCCTCATTCCAGAAAACTTTAGTTTGCTACTCAAATTGAATTAGAAGGTAAGAAAGAAAGCTCTCACCCTGTCGTGGGCCCTTGTGCTGGTGTTTTATGGTCGACCTATTTTTATTTCCGTTACAGCCCTACTGATGTAAAAGTGTTCAGTGGTGCAGTATACAAGGTTAGAGTTAGAAATTAACCGAGAAGTGTTTGTTGAATACATACCACATGATGCTTAGCACTCTGCTAGGCCTGAAGGGCTGCAGAAGTATAAAAGGGCCTCTGCCTTCCAGAAGTTTATAATCTGGTTGGAGAAATCAGGTCCACCCACCTAACACCAAAGAGGATACATTCCACAGGCAGTAAAGTGTGCTGATGCAGAAATAGTGAGGAATAGGGTTGAATGGAATGGGACTGATATAATTTATATCAGTTTTTCATTTGCCTTTAATCCTTGCTCTAGGTTGTGGAGGAGGAGCAGTATAATAAGAAGCTCTCATGGCACACACATTCCACTTAGAGACAGAGAGAAACAAGTAACTACACAACTACCAAGAAGTAATAACTGCTCCAAAGAAAATAAAACGTGAGGGGGTCAAAATGATTATCTGGAGAGTAGGTTAGAGCCTTCTGAGGAGCATTGAAACAATGACTTGAATGAAAGAAATGGCCAGTCGTGCACTGATCTGGAGAAGAGCCGTTCAGGCAGAGAGTAAACTAGTACAGAGCCCTCCGGAAGGGTCAAGCTTGGTGTGTTAGAGATGGAAAAGGTGAGTGTTTCTGGAGTGTAAAGAGCCAGGAGGAAAGCAAAGGGTATGAAACAGGAGAGGTAAGGAAGGCCTCGTAGATAAGAAGGGATTTTAAGGTCAGGTTAAAGTGTGGACCTGTGGAAGATTAGTCACGCTGACATTCTGGATTAGAGGAGGGAGTGATTAGGATCAGGAAGACCAGATGGAAGCCTGTGTGATCATCTGGTCAGGGAGTGATATAAGGTAGAAGAGGTTAGTGGCCAAGTTAGCAGGGAAGACAAAAAATGTCAAGAAGATCAAGTATTAGGTATTTCTGAGGGGTGGTAGGCGGTGTTGGTTGTGGAGAGTCCACAGTGTCAAATGCAGCAGAAAGGTCAAGTAGAATAACCAGTAAGTGAAAGCTACTAAACCTAACAAGAAAATGTCAGGTGTGACCTCTAAGAGAAGAATTTCCATAGGGTAGGGTGATCAGAAGAAAGGAAATGGAGGCAGTGAACTTTGTATCACTACAACTCAAAATATACAAAGCATATGCACATTTTATTTACCCTCTAAGGCCGTTTATATTTGGGATACTAGTTAACTTTTAGAGCCCTGTAGACATTCTCAGCCAGGTCCAAATTTGTGTCTCTGTATTGAAGGAAAAACAAGCTTATACCATAGAGAGATATCTAATACGTTTTTCTAGGCCAAAAATAGTCACATCGGTGACTCCCCGCTCAAAAAAACAATCAGAGAAAGTTCACTCTTACTCCTGAGATAGGGAAAGTCTCACAGTAGAAATACTAAGGTAGTACCATATCAGTTATGGTTCCATTCCTGCCACGTGTCAGGCCTAAGTCGTGTGGTCTGTGGATACTACCCTGCCTGCGCATATCACATAATCTTACTGAACTCCAGCGTTTCATTAGTTAGGAATAGAAATCTCTGAGAATGTAGGCCTACGGGCATACAGGTTAGCACTCTGTAAAATGGAAACAAACATCCTTCTAACAGATCCTCATGAACAACTATGACTCCAAATGGTACTTTGCAAAGTCTTTCCAAAAAGACAGCTTGGTTGAACTAGATGTTCTTTTGTTAAACGAATTGCAAGGCAATGAATGCGTACCTTTCTTTTCCTGGAAACAGACTAATTTGGCAGTCAGAGTGGAAGGGGAGACTGAAGTAGCCTCCATTTGTAACGATGCAGCTTGCCCATCTCAAGGAAAGCAAGCCTGGCTGGCTGAGTGGAACCCACACACGCGTGTGCATGCCTTCTCCCAATCTTCTGATGTGGGCGGGTAAAGTGTGTTAATTTGTTAGATGTTATTGCAAAGTGGAATGCTATGAGCACTCTTTTTTTTGTTTGAAATTTACTTCGTTTTGGGGACCGCTGGGAGCAGTTACTCTCTTGGGATGGTTTGGAAAGCTTCATTAAATTCAATGAAGGAAAAAGAAGTGTAAATTATTCTTAAAATAATCATGAAATTTACTATGTTTTAATTGCTGGCCCAAATGCTTCTCAAGTCAATACTGACCAAGGATTCCTAGCCTTGATGAACAATTACCATATTGCTGAAATCAACACCATATTTAGCCTGAAAAGCCTTCTTGTTTTTGGTGCAAAGAGGCCAAAAACCTCAGTAGCCCACGAAGCATAAAATGTGCTCTGCTGATGAAACGATCTCTTTAAATTAGGGTTCAGCTATTGGAATAGCTAAATATAATGCAAGGGAATTTGCTTTATCATTGTTACCGTCTGGCCTAGAGACAGAAACATGTTATACTGTGGTTTATCCTGCAGCTTTTATCAAGGATAAATTCGTGTTTTTGTTTAAAAACAAAGAAAGCTTACATAATTTCTCCTCGTGATTAGCCCTTCCAGTAATTATCTATTGCTTGGAATCAGTGTCAGCCGACCAAGTTCAGATGGCAAAAAGAGTGTTTGATCTGCAGCGATGCGACTTAGAAGACTGTGTGCATAGAAGGTACAGCTACGCACATACAGAGAACATAGTTTTCTAATTCGACTGCCAGTGATTTAATTAATGTTTGTCAAGCACTCTGAACATGAAAAGAACTATCTGAAAGCTGAGAGCTATTGCTCATAATCATTTTTCCTATTTGTTGAACTAAAATTAACATACAAATGTGATACTCTTATGGTATCTTCGAGAGATATGCTCCTATTCTAACAAACCCATTGGACCACACTTTAAGAAAGTCTCATTAAAACTTCAAGGCCCTGGTTTCTGAAAGTAAAGCTTCAAGCTGTTTGGGTACCATCCATCAGTAGATTTTGAAGCATACAACAGTGACAGCTTGGGAAAGTGTGCACACCTGTTTATGGAGAAGATGTTAACAGGGGCAAATCTAAAATAAGAATGCATACCGCAACCTGATTTTCAAGAAGTTTTTGTGCATGCCTACACTTAAAATTTCCCGTGTTATCAACTTTTTTTCTTTCTAAGTTTCTCTCCAAAGAGTAACAACTGATGAACACGAAGCCTCAGTAACAACCTGAGAGGAAAAGAAATAATGAAAAGACCCTGTTTTAGGGCTCAAAGGAGAAGCACACAAGATGTTTTCCTTTATTGCTTTTTCTCCAAGTCAAGAGCAAAAGCAATGGCAAAAGAAAACTTAAGGAGAAAGTAAGGAGCCTGGACAGAGGCCCTGATTGAACGTGATTCCCCATAGATTTCGGCAGTACTGCATTCGTGCCTACAAGGTGGGACATTTGTGCAGGACCACAGGGCAGAATGAACTCACTCTTAGAATGGAAGCGGTGACTTGAAAAGACACTGACTTTCTCATATGACTTGTTTTTGAATTTTGGTTTCATTTCATTTACATTTCAGTCCCCTAACGAGAACTTTTACATCAGTATAGAATCTTCTTTCTGTTTTCACCATGCAATATCCGTACTTTAGTAGAGCAAGCCTGATAAGGCACTACTTCTACCTCAATCCTACTGAACTAATACATGAGCCTGGGAATCTGTCCTTTCAACAAGATGCCCCATGATTTTATATTTACTAATGTTTGGGAAAGACTTCTAGAAAAAGCATTACTTACCTTGTGCAGCCAATTCTTAGCACAGATCTTACTCTTAGTAATCAGATGCAGCAGGGACAATGTTGCTTACAAAACATTATGTGGCTCCCTTGCATTTTGTTCTTTAGTTCAGTTCGGGCCTCATAACTAGTACTAACCAAGAGGTTTGAGGAGACATGAAGTTTGTAATTTCTAGCCAAGGATCTTTTTTAAAAATTTTTAAATATATTGAGTGATTTCAGAGAGAGAGAGAGAGAGAGAATATTGATTTGTTATTCCACTTATTTAAGCATTTCTTAGTTGATTCGTATATGTGCCCTGACAAGAATCAAACCAGCAACCTTGGGATGTGCTCTAACCAACTGAGCTTCCCGGCCAGGGCTCCAGCCAAGGTTCTTAAAAGCAATTTTTTCCCTGCCCCTGTAGCCCTAGAAACTTCATTTTCTAGATGATATAACAATAAGAAGAAAGCACCCTCAGATTCTTGGGAGCTGGTTTGGAAGAGTAACTAGATCCTCAAGAGATTTCTTCTGAGCTAGAAGTAAGTATTTAACAGTTAAAGAGATGAGTGGTCCATGTAGTCTATCCTGAAGAATACAACCCAGTTTCGATAGCCCTCTTTCATAATCGTAGAAACAGTTTTTAAACTTTGGACCTGACAAGTGAAGGAATAATGGAATGAATGGTGCACAATTTACTAAATAGATCATTGAATTACAAACGTATATACAAAAATCACAAATTATATGTTGTAATGGTAGGAATAAATGTTCTTTTCATAGTTCAGTTCTGGCTTTACTTTTCAAATCCTCTTTTAAATTAATTAGGGAAACCTGGAAAAATATCTTTGTCCTTCCCTGCCTCGATCCTCTTCTTTTCTTTACCCTGGTCATACATCACTAACAGTCCATCTTCGGGTCCCTTGGATGGATGGGGTTCCCATATCCAATGTCAGTCAGAAGTGGGTGATTGCCTATTCATATTTGCTGCTTAAAGTTCACTCCTTAAGTACATCAACTAAATTTCTATGACATTAGTCACTCATTTCTAACTCATTTCTGCATGGAGGTGTGCAATGCTGAAACAGAGATTCCCTCCTCTCGGTACTCTGGGTGCTGTCCTCACCCACCTGGGCCCAGCACCTGTGGGAAGGATGAATCAGAGGGTGTTGGTGGAGGGGATGAACGATAGAAGAAGTTTCATAAAGGCCATGTAGTTTGCAGAAGGCACTGATCTACCTCTGAAGCATTCTCTCTGACAGCCAAAAGCAAGCTTTTGCTATTGCACCATTTCAAAAATTACTGTTTGAGAGCTACATACTGACAGAAAGAAAGGGCAGGGAAAATCCTCCTTTCATGGCTTCCCAAGCACTGCAGAGACTCTTTTGTCAGTAGCTATGCCCTTACTTACCAGTCTTATAGCTGCCACAAATCTTTTTTTAGAACAAAGGGGAAATAAACAAATGCAAGCTAGCTACAGTTTGCTTCTCTCATGAGTAGAGTACAGTTAATAACATTTTTTATACTTTAACACATCACCTTTTCCTTCATTCACAGACCAAACACAAAAAGAAAGTACTGTATTCTTTTTCCTGTTGTTTTGTCAATAACCCCTGAACAGATCCACGTAACATTCCTGAAGTCCAGTAGAAGAACCCCATGAAATGGACTCATTGAAATCTTTTCCAGTTCTATTTGGTATGTATTTGCCATGCTGCTTTTGTTCCTATAGAAAAGAAGTTATGATTTAAGAAAACTTTACAAAAGGGAAGTTGATCTTGATGTTATCAAACTTCCCTCTTTTCTTTTAGCAGAATGTTTGAGAAAACGCCAATTGGTGTCACCTATCATAGAACCTTTCAGTATCTGATTGTGTCTGAAAATTAATTCTCATGAAACTATCCGACCATCTTTAACAGATGATATATACTCCTCTCTGAGTAGCTGGCGCCGACATTTGTCCCTGCATACTGAAATAGTAAGACTGCAGCAAATGTCTTAGCTACGATGATACCATAACTAATTGCTATATGTTTCCCCATTTTTAGAGAGGGGTGAGCTTTGGTATAAACTCAGACATACGTATTCTTTTGTGGTGAGTGTTAACCAGAATGCCATTTCTGTCCAGACTGTCACCAGGTGGTTTTATAATTAGAAGATTTACTCTGAAATGAAAGTCTGAAGTTGATGAGGCAGAACCAGCTATGTTTTAAAGAGAAATTCTTATTAGTACAAAATATTGGAGGACAAACAAAGTCAATTTTTACAGGCAGACTAACCAAATTTCTCACTGTTGTAGTAAACATTGCAGAAATCAAGGGGATGGGCTACATGTGCTGTACCCAAGCAGGAGAATGAAGTACTGTGGTCTAATTTATGTACAATAATTGTTCATACTAGCATTCTCATAATTTGGGTAGTGACTCATTTTGTTCTGTGTGACCTTTGTCCTCCAGGAGTGGCTGCTATTCAAAGTAGAAGCAATAAAAATAAAATAGGAGTTTACTAGGCTAACTTCAGGTTTTTCAAAATACTTGAAACTCAAGAGTAAAGCAAAGTGTTAAGTAATCTGGTACCTTTACAGCTTTAGAGTAGTTTTGAATATTTGCAAAGTATTTTTTTGCCCTAAAAGACATTAAGTAAAATATTTTTGGTGGCATATTATTTTAACATTTAAAAAGGTAAAGCACAGAAGTCAAGTTACTTAATCATAGGCTTTTCCTTCTTCATTTTGCATTCCTACCATTTGGGTTTCTTTCAGGTGTAGATGGGCATGTTAGAGGAGGGGATATGTTTTAAAGAAATAGCTTAATAAAATAATTTACTGTCAGCAAGTCACCACTAATAAGCAAAACTTTTGTAAATCATGAGACAGTAGACTACAGAAGATGGGATGAAAACCAATGCCAAAAGACACAATTTCCAAGGTGTTTTCAAAAATGATGAAAGGATCTAAATGTCAGTGTAAGAATACATATACACAGAAGAATGAACTTCTTTCAGGTGTTTCACATGATATTTTAAAATTACTTTTTTTTTTTTTTTTTTTTTGGAAATTCCCAACCATACCCCAAAGTAGAGAAATGTTATTACTACTAGTATAAGAGATACTCAGGGAGTTATCAACATGTTTGCTACACTTTTTTTTAGATTTCATAATTTCTTTGATGTTGTTTTGATTGCTGGTATATTTTTAAAGAGAATCCTGATATCATATTATTCCACCCAACTACAACAGTATACATCAAGCATGTCAAACTCAAAGGTTAACATGGGCCAAATAAACAAGGCATGTGGCCCTCGGGCCTCGAGTTTGACATGTTTGATATACATTAAAAAAAAAGTATTATCTTATATAATCATAATACAATAATCACATCTAAGTATGTTTAAATAGTCTACTCTCACACCCCTTAGTCATTGTGGGTTAGCAATATTGTTTTCTTGGTTGCTTTTTTCTTTATTTTACTCCTTTCTCCTCTATAGGCTTCCCCTCAATTAGCAGAAGAAACCCTACACTTAGATTAGGTTATTTTTAACATATCCTTGGGACGCTGCCTATGCCTTTCTCTGGCATGGTATGTTTTTCAGAATCTTACACCATTTCTGAATTCTGCATTGCAATTGGCATGGTACAAGAAAATTACGTTTTGCTCAACTTCCCAAGTTTTGTAGAGTGTAAAAATACTCTGATTTATTTTAAAAATGAAATGAATCCATACTCTAGCTATGACAGCATTGAGTAATCCGATAGGTAATGTCTAAGATATTTTTCCTGAGATCCTTTGTTTTCAAACAAAGCCAATAAAAAATATGTAAAAATTAAAAGTAAATGACTGGAAGGAAAGATTTAAATCCTAGCCTGAAAAAGGACAGGAATCTGACCCTCTGGAGGAAGTGAGTTCTATGGAGCAGAATATTGTGGGCATTCTCTTCAGAGCACTGAGATGAATCCGTTCTGTGTATTTTCCAACTTTGTATCACTCTACTCTGCTCAGAGTCTTGGTCTATGCCATATGCTTACTTCTTGGCAGAACCCCTTAAAACTAGAATTCCCACTAAGACCAAACACAATGAGGTAGAGGTAGTTTCCCAAAGAAAGGTCAGGTGTTGATACAGAAGAAGAAGAAGGCGAAGAAGAAGGAGAAGGAGAAGGAGGAGAAGAAAAAAACAAAGACTGAAAGAATGAGGCCTGGTGGACAAATGTAAGGGAGGCAAGGGTGAGAATATAGAACCCTTCCTTCCACTCATCAATGACCATCTGTCCTTCAGTTCTTATTGATGGGTCATTGAAAACCAGGCTTTCTCATTAACTCTGACTTCGTTCTCTTTTCTATATCAATGCCCTACTATTAAGAACTATTACTTGATCCCCTTTCTTCCCCTTCATAAAAAAAATCAGTGTTCCAAATACCAATGATATCAGGCTGGTGGAAGTGATAAGTCTGTTTACTTGATGTTATCCTGCTCTCTCTCTTTTTCTTTTTGGATGATAAGAATGGATTAAAATTTTCAGTCTAATTAAAACTCTTCATTTCCTTTTTGGTTCACACTTCTGTCATTCCCTCTGCCTGTTCTGCCAAAACTATACCCTTCCGTACACGCACATTGCACTCACTCACCCCTTTTGTCAGTGCCTGGTGTGGCACAAAGTAGACATACAGTGGATATTGGAATTTGGTTGGTCTGTAGAAAATTTAGTACTGTACAAGTTTGCTACATAATGAAAGACTTTGGAGACTCTTGGTCTAAAGGATATGGCATTTTCCATTTAGGGCCAAATGTTATAATGAACGTTTAAGAGTATAAAAGGAAGTGAAGCTGTTTATGAGTTATTTCTATTTCCAAGAGACAGAGTGTCTTCTATGTGATTAGCCCACTAAAAGATGGTTTCGGGCTCTTTACAAATAAGGAATTTTAGAGTGTGTGGGAGAGTAGTTTGTTTAGGATCTACTTTCATTCAAGTTCTTCTTTCAAATGTTCAATTTTTCTCTTTGCCTTTATAGTCCCCATTTCCCAGGGAGGAAAATCCTGACTGCCCAATGGATTCTGGAGGCACAGAAGGTCAGAGAAGGTCATCTAGCAACAGCAGCCTCTTCCAGCTTCCATCCTGGGCTCCTGAGTCTTCCTGCCTCCTTCCTTCCAACTTCTCTCTCCTCCACCACTCCTGAGAAATGACTTCCCATCTTCTCTCACATGTCAAGCCCTGACTTAAATCCAGTATGCCATTTATTTTTAAATATACGTATTATTGAAAGTGTCTTTACTGCACACCATGACTTAGTCTGCTCAATAAAATAAAAGGTCAGAGAGACTGGAACCTAGTTCAGGAGGGAAAGGGGAATAATATGAGATGGCAGCAGAGCAGGTAGGCCTGATGGTCTAGGTAAAAAGTTTTTGAATTTTACATTAATAAGGAGCTCTGGTAGAAATCTATTTGGAGGGGGAAAAACTCACTCACCAGACTGTCCCTCACCTTATTACCTTGTCTCCCTCAAAACCTGTGACATTGTACAGCTCAGGAGAGCCTTGATCGTATTTATATGAATATAAAATGTTATGTTTGCAGACTGTATAGTAGGAAGAGATTTGATAGTTAAAATCTAAATAAGCACCCTTTGCTAAGGTAATAATAAAGATAGAAACCTGACCTATGAATACCACAGTCCCACATTATAATCACATACAAAAGCTTCCACCGAGGTTACCTTCACCCACTTCAATTGTCCCCTACTAAGTCCCAGACCTCCTGAGAGTGGCCTTGCTTCCAGTTTACCTGTCAGCAAGCCCAGAGCCGGCCTGCATTTTGTCCTACTGTCGTCAGAGCTAAGTGGGTCAACATCAGACATCAAGTTGCATACTTTGCCTACTCTCCCTCTCCATGTCTCTCTGGTTTTCTGGTCTGCCAGACTACCAGATGGGGGATAACGTTGGTCCCGTGTAGGCTGGGACATGGGGGGAGGCACAGAGAAAAGCAGCAGCTTTCAGTTGTGTAATCAGTCCCATCCCCTGATTAATCTCTGAGTGAAAAGATATATCTTAAAAAAAAAAAAAAGGAACCTTACTTGGTAGATAATTACATTCTATTTAAACCCAGCATAAAAGTCATTAGAGATAGTATTAATTTCCACAACACCACAGCACCATGCTTTCCTAGAAGTCTAGCTTAGTCTCCTTTCTCTTTGCAAGTGATTTTTCTTCTCCCTCTACACCCCGTGTTCCTTGTATGTAAGCCTCCTTCAGGGTTTCATTCCTGTTTGTTTTTTTTCCTCACCACTGCCCACATATACACTCTGTTTCATAGATCTCCATTGGTTATCATACCCAGGGAACTCTATCTTCTAATTTTTTTTTTACTAGGTTCTCATTATCAGCATCCTAGTTCAGGATCTCATCATTTCTCTCCGGGACTGTCGCCAAGTCCTCCTCACCTGACTCCTTCCCATAAATCTGGTCTCTGTACAATCCCTTCTCCAGGGAGATTTTTTCAGCATGTAAATCTGTTCGTAGCATTGCTCTCTCTAAACCATTCCAGAGTCCCTGTAGTAAGCACAGGACAAAATTTCAAATATACAGCATGACAAATGGTCTACCCCTGTCTCTTCCCTCCTCCCAACCCCTAGCAAAAGGTTCAGCCCCAGCCATAACAAAAATACTGTACTTCCTCCAATATGCCTCACTCTTTTATAATTCTGGGCCCGTGGCTCTGTAGTTCCTCATGTCAACCCTTCATTGTCTCCCAGGCCACACTAATACACTCCTCCAGAGGCAACACCAGGGTCACCACCTCTGTGAAGGCTTCCATGATTTCACCACACTACAGTTTTCCACAGTGCTCTCACAGTAGCTAGTCAGTACTTCCTTATGCTATTTCTCCCTGCTGATATGCCATTTATCTGACTGGAGTGGAAGCTGCTCTGGTAAAGGCACTGTATAGTCTCTTCGTTTAGTATTCCTGGTAAGTAGCACAGACCTGGACTATTGTGGACATTATTACTTAATAAATTAGCGAATGAGAACAGGATGGAGAGAAACTGTTCTACACGTGAAAAAAATCTATTAAGCCTGAGCACACAAAAACAGAAATCTAGTTTAGACTTTCTTGTCTGCAAATCACAAAGATGCAACTTAAATTAGCTTAAAAGGAGGATTTATCTGAAAGACATTGGAATATCTCAGGTAATTGAAAAAAGAATTTGTCAACAGAATACTGGTAGTGAGAAAGTAAGTCTAGAAAGCAACGCAGCCTGTGGAATACCTAAAGCAGGGGTTGGTTTGCCAGCAGTATGTGTCTGTGTGCCTCTTCTGGCCATGCTGCAGGTCATGACTCTCTTCCTTCTCACCCTAAACTATTTTTCCAATTCACTGGTTCTTACCAGTAGCTGCACATTCGAATCACCCGGGGAGTTTTCAACAGATATTGACACCTGGGTCCCACCCCAGGCCAAGTTGATTAGAATTTCTGGAGGTTGGTGTCAAAGCATTTTTTATTTTTTTTTTTATTTTTAAGTATATATTTTTATTGGCCTCAGAGAGAAAGGGAGAGAGAGAGAGAGACATCAATGATGACAGAGAATCATCGATCGGCTGCCTCCTGTACGCCCCACACTGGGGATGGAGGCCGCAACCTGGGCATGTGCCCTGACAGGGAATCAAACCAGGACTTCCTGGTCTACAGGTCGATGCTCAGACACTGAGCCACGCCGGCCAGGCGCCAAAGCATTTTTTAAGGATTCCAGAGATGATCCTAATGTGCAACCAGAGTTGAAAACAAAGTAGCCAGGAGCTCCTGGGTTCCAGATCCCATTCCCACAGCCTCCTCCTCAGGGCAAAAACAGCTGGCTGTCAGTTCCCATTCAAAAAACTCTCACAAAAGGAATCGTTTTGGCTTAGGTTGGGTGTAGTGCCTATTACTGGATTCATCCATAATGGCCAAGGGTGTGGGGTCACATTAAATATGGCAGTTCATGCTGACCCTTAGTTCGGAAAGTGTTTTTGAAGCAGTAATCGTTCCGAAGACTGGAGAGGATGTTTCTCGAAGGAGGATGTTCACCTATAAAACAATATCTAACACCTGTGTAATAAGATAATATTTACCACAGAATTAAAAATTTTTAGGGCAGTAAATATTTGCTTGTTAGATGACTGAATGATAACACATCGAATGACATGGTTAACAGTATTGTGTACCTGGGGATTTAGATATAAATAATAACCATTTCACATGAATAATATCATTAGTATTGCTATTACATAATCCTACTGTTTTGTTTTTTTCTTAGTCGTCTAGCAATGTCAATGTTACAAAGTTTTATTTATTTGTTTAGGATTGGGTTAGTTTAATCCTGTTTATACACAGAAACAAACAGGCCTAATTTTGCCATATGAGCCAAAGTGTCAAGTTTCAGGCCAAGGAAAAAAACAAAGGGTACACAGTGGGCACAGTGAGAATAAAGTCTGAATCCTGGCATTCCAGCATGACGGAGGAGCTGGAGTTCAGAAGCATAGGAAGATAGTTCCAGTAACGCTCAGGCAGGAAAGGGGAGCACAAGGACAAGCCACAGGGGAGGGATTTGCCAGCAGGTAGATCTGCGCTTGGGCAGAGAAGGTGCCACATTCCTGGGCTGATATTAGAAAAAGCCCGAGGTGTCTAGACACTCCCGTCTGCCCCTGAAAACCTCTCTGGGGACTGGGGAACTCAGAAATGTCTGGAAGAGAGACAACAGTATGAAATCTCTGGCCAGTCTCTTCAATAGATCATTTTATATTCAAGAGTGTAGATATAAGTGCTATGGGAACTGTTAACAGTAGTTGCCTCCGGAAAATAGAATTGGGGGAATCTTTCACTTTCTGCTGTATTTATCTCTGTTTTTTATTGGTTGGTGTATAACATCTTTAAACCAATAAAAAGGTAAATGAAAGCTTTTTAAAAATAAAAACATACATTATAATAGGAATGGCAGAGCATAAAGTTTTTACGCTTCTTAGAAGTTAGAGCAACAATCCTGTTTTTTATTTTTTTAAATAGATTTTTATTGATTTCAGAGAGGAAGGGAGAGGGAGAGAGAAACATCAATGATGAGAGAGACTAACTGACTGGCTGCCTCCCACACGCCCCCTACTGGGGATTGAACCTGCAACCCAGGCATGTTCCCTTGACTGGGATCTAAAGGGGACCTTTCAGCCTGCAGGCCAATGCTCTATCCACTGAGCCAAACCAGCTAGGGCAACAATCCTGTTTTTTTAAAAAATATGTTTTTTAAAATATGTAGTTGTTACCTTGCACATTGGTTTTGTACCGGTAGGAAAAATCCCTCCAGGAAAGGGATGGCAAAGAGAACTTCCACTGGATATGTTTTTGATTTGTCTGTAGGAGGAGAGCCTATGAGACAAGAGAGTGGGGGTTGTGAATGAGGAGGGGAGAGAGACGTGCAAGCGTGAAATCCTAGCTTGTATACTTTTGTTTTTCCAAAAGCTGGTGGAGTGGCCCTTGTTACCTTCAGCCTCCTAGCCCTGAAAAGTAAAAGCTGTTTAGGTATTTCATGCCATTTACAGGGAACACTGACTTTCAGCCCCGGTGCTGTGCTGCGCTCCCTGGGGATACAAACAGAACTTTCTCAGTGAAGGGCTGGCACCTTAGAAATTCATTCCTGCCTCCTCTCCCATGACTCTCCCGGACCCGGGCATGGGGTAAGATAGGCTTATTATGTGTGCCATGATGCAGGAGATCTACTGTGGGAATTTAAATTCTACTGTGTATTTTTAAAATGATTATAAAAAGGCATTCAGGTACAGCAGGCCTCTTGCTTCTTTTATAAAGGTTTAAGCAAATAAGCAAACAAACGACAGGGCTGTTGTTATTTAATCTGAGTCCCCAAGGCCCAATACTTCCTCTGAATACATACATATGAACTCCTTGGCTGCAGTGGGAGTCATGACTCACCGCTGAGGGCAGAACTCGGCCCTTTGAATTCCTGCAACGGGGCCTTTCAGAACGAAAGAAAGGACATGCATAAAGGGAAAATCTTGAATTTTATTCAAGGCTGAGTTATTGAGATCTATAATTCTTCACATCTGCTCATTCGCCCAGCCCAAGAACGCACTTCTAGCCCACCTCCACCGAAGTGGAAACCATATTGCTGGAAGTTCCACGTCTGAAGAAGCAGATGATTTAGCAAACACCTTCCCACAGATATTTTTAAGACACTTGCCTCTTTCTTGATGAGTAAAGTTTTCTTTCCAACTGCTCTCTCCCTTGTCAGAGTGCCAGTCCCACTTCCAGTATTGTTCTGCTTAGTTGCTGGGAGGCAGATGAGAGGCAGGGGAAACACAGTCCTGGGAGAGGAAGGAGGGGTCAGGGGGCCAAGGAAAGCGTGGGGAACCTGGCTGGGGGAGGAGACAGGCTGAGAAAACCTAGAGGAAAATGGTGAGCAGGAGATAAAATAAGAGCATTCAGGAGAAGGTATTAGAGAGATAAGGAGTTCAAGGGAGAAACAGGAATACAGAAAGACAAGCATGAAAGCATCTGGCGATGACCAGAATGAAATACTAGAAAAGAAAATCGTCTCATTTTATTTTAGAATAAGGTGTTATAAGATGTGTTTTGACCCAACTTTCTCTTGATCATTTTTTAGGTACTCTTACTTGGCAATATTACTAAGTGTCAACAAATATAGATGTCAGCTTTGTTTTTTCTGGAGAGCAAAATAGTTTATTGACCATGTGTTCTAATAATATAATGGAGATAGGTTAATTAGAGGAAGGAATTGTTAAAAATTAATTTTCATTTGCACAAAAGTACTTTATACTAATTATAACTACTCAGTTAAAAAATTATTGAGGTAACATTGGTTTATAGCATTATATAAGTTTCAGATGTGCAAGATTGTAATTCAACATCTGTGTATACATTGTGCTTACCACTACAAGTCTAGTTTCCGTCCATCATGATATAATTGATCCCCTTTATCCATTTGCCCTGCATACATATACTACCTTCCCCTCTGGAAACAACTGATCTGTTGTCTGCCTCTTATGAGTTTGTTCATTTGTTTTGCTTTGTTTTTATATTCCACAGAGTGAAATCATACATTTTTTTGTCTCTTCCAATCTGACTTATTTCACTTAGCATGATGCCCTTAGGGTCCATCCATGTTGTCACAAATGGCAGGATTTCACCTTTTTATGGGTGAATAGTATTCCACTGTATATACTTCCACATCTTCATTATCTATTCACCTGTTGATGAACATTTAGATAGTGTCCATATCTCGGTTATTATAAATAATGCTGCAATAAACATAGGTGTGCATATGTCTTTTCAAATTAGTGTTTTTGTATTCTCCAGATAAAGACACAGAAGTGGAATAGCTAGGTAATATGGTAGTTGCACTCTTAATTTGCTGAGGAATCTCCAGATTGTTTTTCATAGTAGCTGTACTACTTTACATTCCCACCAACAGTGTATCAGGGTTCCCTTTTCTTTGCAGTCTCTAACAATTATTATTTTACTAGAGGCCCAGTGCATGGATTCATGCACTGGTGGGGTCCCTTGGCCTGGCCTGCAGGGATCAGGCCGAAACCGACAGTCTGACATCCCCTGAGAGATCCTGGATTGCAAGAGGGTGCAGGCCATATGAGATCTTCGGTTCATCTCTTCCCATCCTCTCCCCTGCTCCCTTCCCTCTGAGATTCATCAGTCTGTTCCATGTTTCCATGCCTGTGTGTTGAACGTCTACCCCCTGGTGGTCAGTGCATGCCATAGCTACTGGTTGAATGGTGGAACAGTCACTTAGGCATATATATATATATATATATATATATATATATATATATATACACACACACACACACACACACACACACACACACATATACACACACTAGAGGCCCGATGCACAAAATTCATGTAAGGGGTTCGGCCTTCGCAGCTGCTGCTGTGGCTTGCCTCAGGCCTTACAGCTGTGGTGGCTTACCTTAGCCCTCACAGCCCCAGCTTCATCTGGAAGGTCGTCCAGAAGGATGTCCGGAAGGTCATTTGGCTGTCCAGTCTAATTAGCATATTACGTTTTTATTATTATAGATATAGATAATCAAGAAAAAGTACTAAGGTTCATGTGTTAAATTTTCAAGATTTTAATATTCAAATTTAGCAAAAATAGGCATACTTCTTCAAAATAACCCTATCAAATTACAGTTTATGTATCATTCATCTACTACTATCTATTCTTTGTTCAAAGTATTAGAAATATGCCGTAGAAAATGACATTGAGAGGTTTATGATTCGGTGAGAGGAGGAAGATCAATCAATGATTGCATCACACTTGGCAAATGCTAAGACCCGTGTGAGCACAGGTCAGAGAGGAATTGAGCCTGGAGTAGCTTCCTGGTGGAGATGATGCTTGAGGTGGACGTATGAGGATGATGAAAGTTGGTGTTACAAGGAAGGAAAGAAGGAAAGCTAGGGAAAAGGAGATGATGAGAAATGGTATTCTAAGAAGGAAGTGACTGGGGAGCATGAAATAGAAGACTGCAGGAGATAAAGCTGGGAGGTACACAGGACAAGATGAAGAAAGACTTTTGTACTATTAAGGAGAAAACCACAGGCCCAAAGTGGCATCACCTGTGCTAAAGCCCATACTACCAAACCTAGATCGAATACCTGATCTAATCGCTGTTTCAATCTTTCTTAGAAATGTAACCTTAATCAACCAGTTCTGAATTTTCTGTTCAAGCATCAGTAGGTAATCTCTTACAATAAATTCAATAAAAAATTTAAAAACACACCTTGTCTTCTCCCACCAAAGAAGATACATATCTTGTTCTAAAAATAATCCTTTCTTTTCTTTTGTTAAAAGTTCCCCTGCCCCACCCTTCTTCCTCTAAAAACCTTTCATTTTGGACAATCCCTAAGTGCCCTTCTAGTCGCCAGATGGGAAGCTAACTGATTTATGAATCACTTAATAAAGCCAATTAGATCTTCAAATTTTCTCGGTTGAATTTTGTTTTTCAACAGTCCTAAGCAAGCATCTTTGGGCTTGGTCCTGAATGGTATAGGAAACCGCTGAAACATTAGACATCTGATTATCTTACCAAGTATGTGTTTTAGAAAGTTCACCAGAAGACAATGCACTGGACAGGACTAAACCAGAGGCAAGGAATCCAGTGAGGAGACAGTTGTCCTGATTTAGGAAGGTGGTGGTTTGCCTAGGCAGGGGTGGGCAAACTTTTTGACTCGAGGGCCACAATGGGTTCTTAAACTGGACCGGAGGGCCGGAACAAAAGCATGGATGGAGTGTTTGTGTGAACTAATATAAATTCAAAGTAAAATCATTACATAAAAGGGTACGGTCTTTTTTTTTAGTTTTATTCATTTCAAACGGGCCGGATCTGGCCCGCGGGCTGTAGTTTGCCCACGGCTGGCCTAGAGAGTAACTGTGGATAAGAAGACAGAAACAGAGTTGAAAAAATGTAAGAGAGCTGACCAAACTCAGTGACTGATTGAATGTCATGGATGAGAAGAAATGGAAAGTCAAAGATGACGTGGATTGAATGTTATGGATCGAAAAGAATGGAAAGTCAAGGCCAGTGAATCCAAAAGAGACTAGATGAAGAATAACAGCCAGATGATGGAAGCCCTGGGAGACAAGAATGAAGGACTGAGTGGAGAGGGAAGAGATGCTGAAGAAGCCTGGAGGTGAACAGAGAGAAAATAGAGGACGGAGCCATCACACAAGGGATGAGCATTTAGGAGGAGGCAATGGCAAATAGTGGCTCATGCCTCAAAGAGTAAGATAATGACTGAAAATCACCCGGTGGCTTGGTTGCAAAGTGGAGTACAGGAATGTAGGCTATTCTTTCAAAAAGCTTCACCTGTGCAAGAGGTGTGACCGCTGCTGTGATGATGCAAGAGACTGAGCATGTTCATATGGAAAGAGGAAGTTAAAGGGGTGAGACTATAGACTCAGGTAACGGAAAGAATGGTGGATGGAACAAGGCTCCCGAGAATAGAGGAGAGGGTGGTATGTGTTTCTCCAAGGCCCCGGTCAAGTCACGTTGTACTCTATGTGAATTTAGCTAGCTGGAGCACAACGCCGGGAGGCTCCACTTACATCGAGTACAACACGAACGGTGCCTCCAGAGTTGTGCATGGCTGGCAATCCTAAAGAGGCAAAGCGTGAATGGAGGGATTACCCACTTCACCTCGCACACCCATCTGAGCGACAGACTAACGAGAGTGAAGCAAGCTATACTGAAATCAAGGTTAACTATCATGCAGTCAGATGTTAGTTAAACAAGTACAATTGACAGAGGAGTATAGCTAAGTATTGCTTTACTAACCCAATTCTTTTCATATACCACTCAGCCTACATATTTATTGAGCATTCTGATGCCTCGCTCAGTGTGATGCTAGGCTGCGAGCCTGCAGAAGTATGCTAAACAGTCAGGAGCCTCCAACTGATTATAATACGGTTTGAGAGACAAGTCGTATCTGCTCACTAGAAACTGTTAGGAGACACTGTTAACTAAAACTGTTTGGGAGACACAAACACTAAAGGTTAAAAGACTGTCATTAATTGAGAGAAAAGGAAATTTAAGATCAGCTTGTTTAGTGGTTTTCAAACTGTGCTTCCTGGAACCCTGGGGCTTCAGGGAGATGCCTCAGGAGTTCCACAAAGAATGATGTATTCTGCTGCCAAACACTGAGGATCTCAATTGCTACAGGAAGCTAACCACAGCAATGTTTGCAATAACAAAAAATTAGAAACAGCCTAAGTATCTTTTAATAGCGGTCTGTTTAAATAAATTATAGTTCCTTCATATAATGGAATACTAAGTAGTTGTTTTTAAAGGAAAAATAAATCTGTATGTATTGTTAGAGAAAGATCTTCAAGAACTATTATGTGTGTGGCTTGTATGTACATTAAATGTTATTTTTGGAAAGACACAATGTATTGAGAATTGTATCTCTTGGTAGTGAGACTGGGAGCGAATTAGGGGGAAAATGAAAAATTATTGTTTTGGGCCAACTTCCTCGTTTTATTAATAGAAACAGGTCTAGGAATATTATGGCTTACCCTAGGCTGTACAGGTAATATTAGACAAAAACCTAAAACACAAACCCAAACTTTTGATCTTTTGTTTGCTTCTCTTCATACCTCAGGATGAGATTGCTGTGGACAGAAAGGGTTAGAAGAAGTAATCAGTCTTTCTCATCTCGATATCAATACATTTCCCCCCTTTCTCTACCATAAATTATTTTTCATTCACTTCCTATCCTGTACATAAGTAGCTTTTCTCTTGACCTAATGTATATAGTTTCACTCATCAACAAGAGATACTCAAAATATCTATTAACTAGAGGCCTGGTGCACGAAAATTTGTGCACTGGGGGGGGGGGTGTCCCTCAGCCCAGTCTATGCCCTCTCGCAGCCTGGGACCCCTTGGGGAATGTTCATCTGATGGCTTAGGCCTGTTCCCCCAGGGAGCGGGCCTAAGCCATTACTTGGACATCCTTAGCACTGCCATGGAGGCAGGAGAGGCTCCTGCCACTGCCCTTGTGCTGGCAGCCATGAGCCGGCTTTTGGCTGAGTGGTGCTTACCTGTGGAAGCGCACTGACCACCTGGTGGCAGCTCCTGCATTGAGCATCTGCCGCCTGATGGTCAGTGTGCATCATAGCGACCTGTCATTGCAGGTCATTCCACCATCATAGTCAACTTGCATATTACCCTTTTATTATATAGGAGGATTGTTGTACTGATAGGATTGTAGTTCTTTTTGTTGTTAATTCTCACCTGAGGATTTTTTTCCCCATTGATTGTTTTTCAGAGAGAGTGGAAGGGACAGGGAGAGACAGAGAGAGAAACATCAATGCGAGAGAGACACATTGTTATAGTAACATTTAGAAATGTTTAAAAACGTTTGAGTTAACTTTCCTGAAACTGAAAGCGTGATATTGAGGACACATACCCCAATACCCTGAATGTGTATATCCCATAGATAGGGATTTGAACTTCGATTACTGACTTAGAGTGACTTGCTATGATAGACATATGTTCACCTCGTACACGTGTAGCCCTGACGTGGTTATAAGATAAACACCTGGACTGCTGTGGGTACGAACAGGCTATAAAAATGGATCCCCGAAGAGACCTCTTTGATTATTGCTGGATCGCTGGAAGCTTGCCTTCGTTGATGGCTCCCAGTCTGGGTGCAGCCCCCCTCCCCGCTCCGCTCTGCACCAGAAGGCAGACGAAGGGCCCAGCCTCCAATCCAGCCACGCGGGGCGCAAGGATCTCTGACTGTGATGTTGCCCCAAAACGGAAACTCTGTTCCTGACCTGACTTGCCTGCCAGAGACGGTGCCGCTGCTGCCGGGAGAGGAGAGCCACATCTTGGGATCCCGTTAAGCCTGTACCCACGGCATCAGGAATTTGTGTGAGTAATAAAGTGCCGTGTGATCTGCAACTGCATAATTTTATGTGCATAATTCCTCCGGCAGTCTCTATAAAATTACTCACATGTTTTAATTATAAGGTCAGATATTAAGGCCTGCCCTCGGCCCTGCTTGCTTAGAGGAGTCTCTTCCCCAGCAACTACTTAAAATGTCTGAACACCTGCATGGTTAAGTTTATGCGAAGGGACGCCTTGGAGAATACCGCTCCTTTCTCACATCGATTGGTTGCCTCCCACATGGGCCCTGATCAGGGATTGAGCCTGCAACCTAGGTACATGCCCTTCGCTGGGATCAAACCTGGGACCCTTCAGTCCTCAGGCCGACGCTCTACCCATTGAGCCAGACCAGACAGGGTGTATTTTAGTTCTTGAAGGACAGGGTCTGTCCCCACTCAGGCAGTGGGCTGCCGTTGGAACGCACACTTAGTACGCATTGGTTAAATTGAAATGCCTGTTGAATGCATTGATTTCCTGGGGGACAATGGCTCCAGGCCCAAGCAGGAGTTACCTCGGCTGGGACTTTACTCTGATTCCCATGCAATGTAGGAACTGTGGGTATTTTTCAGGACTCTTCTATGCCTTGGTTTCCACATTTGTAAATAGGGATATTACCTGAGATGCTCACCTGGCTGTGAATGACATAAAGGCTCTAAAGAGTCTAAACAGTTATCATTTTAGGTGGAGGGAGCATATCTTGGAGGGGAAAGAAGCCAAGCTCTGTCCTTCACTAGCGCGTGCCTTTAGGCAAGTTGTGTGATTTAACCTTTACGACTATTGGTATCTTTGTCTGTTACATTAGAATAACAACACCTAACTCCTGGGGTTAGTCTCAAGAATAAATGAGATAATGAATGTAAAGTGCTTAGCTCATTGTTTGATAGTGAAGCATGCAAATAAGGTTAGCTGTTACTGTTTTATGGGTGTTACATTTTAACATATAAAGTTATTTGGTGTCTGCTCGGGTCACGTCAGCACTTTCTCATTTTAGTGTCATTAATATCATTTCAGATTCTCTTTTGAACATCAAGCAAACCGAGAAATCCATTTTATGTCAGCAAATCAAGCTGTCACATGTACACAATTTTTAAAATTAAGCAACTTCCATGTTCAAGGCTCCTGGATAGGCACTGAAGACATGGGAATGGGAATGACACAGTTCCTGCCTGAGGATGCTTTGATTCCCGTGGGCTCTCCTGTCGCTCTCAAACACAAGCGCTAGTCATTGTAGATGTGGGGGGAAATGTAGGCGGTGGCAGCAGTAATTGATTTCCAGGCTGCATAGGTGGACTGAATGATATCATTCATATGTTCTCCAACTTTGTGGTTCCAGGATCTGTTTATATTCTAAATATTAATGAGGATCCTAGTAAGCCTTTAAAAATATGGGTTATCGTTGGGAAAACTGGACAGCCACATACAAAAGAATGAAACTGGGCTCCTGCCTTATGCTACACACAAAAATCAACCCAGCATGGGGTAAAGGCTTTAACTTTAAGAGCTGAAACCATATAACTCCTAGAAGAAAACATAGGGGTAAGCCCCTTGTCGTCGGTCTTGGCACTGACCTTGTTAATTTGACACCGAAAGAAAAGGCAACAGAAGCAAAAATAAACAAGTGAAGTGAGACTACATCAAATTAAGAAGCTTCTGCACAGTTAAAGAAACCATCAACCTATGGAATGTGAGAAAATATTTGCAAATCATGTGTCTGATAAGGGGTTAATATCCAAAGTATATATAGAACTCATACAATTCAGTATCAATCAATCAGTCAATCAATCAATAAACAAGGAATCTGATTTAAAATGTACAGAGGAACTGAACATTTTTCCAGGGAAGACATACAGATGGCCAGCAAGCACAAGAAAGCTCCACATCACTTGCCATCTGGGAACTGCAGTCAAAAACCACAATGAGATTATCACCGCGCACCTGCTGGAATGGCTGTCCTCAAAGGACAAGAGGTAACAGTGCTGGCGAGGCTCTGGAGAGAAGGAAACCCTCTGCACTCGTGGTGGGAATGTAAGTTGGTCAGCCATTGTGGGAAGCAGTGTGGCATTTTTGAAAAAATTTAAAAATAGAACTACTATATGATCCAGTAATCCCACTTCTGGGTATATATTCAAAAGTTACAAAAACAGGATACTGAGGAGACAGCACACTCCTGTTACATCATTATTCCCAATAGCTGAGATATGGAAACAACCCTGTGTCCATTAATGAATGAATAGATAAAGAGGATGTAATATATATGTATGTGTTTACAGGTATACACACATACATAATAGAATATTAGATATGAGAAAGAAGAAAATCCTGCCATTTGAAACACAACATGAGAGGACCTTGAGGGTATTATGTGAAGTGAAATCATTCAGACAGACAAAGACAAATACTGCATAAAATTAGTTATATATGAAATCTAAATAAAAAGTCAAATTCATAGAAACAGAATGTAGTAATGTGGTGGCCAGGATCTAAGGGGTGGGGGAAATAGAGATTGCTAAAAGGGTACAAACTTTCAGCTATCAGATGAATGGTATCTGAGGATCTAATGTGTAACAGGGTGTCTATAGTAGGTAGTACTATAACTGAAATATGCTGAAAGTAAAACTTGAATATTTTCACCAAAAAAAGAGAGAAAAATGTATGAGGTGATGGATGTGCTAATTAGATGAAAGTAATCCTTTCACAATGTGTACATATACCAAATCAGCATGATACACAGTTACAATTTCATCAATTATACTCAATAAAACTGAAAAAATAAAGTGAAGTAAAATATGTATTCTAGCTATTGTTGTTAACTATATTAGAAGCCAAAGCAGAGACATTTAAATATTTATTTTTAACATAATATTTAGATATCAATATGTTAAATAATATATTAATAAAATCTTTTAAACATTTTATTTTACTTAAAACAAAAATAAAGCAATTACATATTAACATAAATAACATTCCTCTGAAAAATAATTATGGTTGTGGTATAGAATAGATGATGACATTGAGTTTTGACCTACCTTTGGAAAAGGAGAAAGTAAAAAGCTATTCCATGCTGATGAGTAGATTCAAAGGGTGCCTATCCATGACCTGTGATTCAGTCAGACCTACACCAAGCCACACTTTTCTGTGGCTTAGACTTTGAGACCACCAGTGTTATCTCAATCTTGCTCTGCCCTATTGTTTTTTGTCCTTGAGAACTGCCTGTCCAAGGCTGTTCCTCAGAGAGGAAGGTTGTATGTTGCGCAATGGGAGCGGACTGCCTGGAAACTGACGTTTGGGCTTTCCAGCCAGATGTTGGACAGACATTATTGGGAGCGATAAATGTAGACAGATAGGGCATAGCCTCCACACCATGCAGGAAGAGGACAGGGAATTAACTTCCTAAACTCCCACTTTTGTTAAAAGCAGCTCAACAAACAAGTCCAAACATAATATGTTCACCTTTGTTTGTTGTAGGTTAGTCTTACCTAACCCAAGACAGGGTGAGCTTCCGGAGTCTGAGCGTGGTTCTTATCATTCTGCTCTTTCTTTTTCTCTTGACTATATATTTAGCTCAATGTTGAACACTTAGCAAATGAAATGTATCCAAAGTTAAAGCCATGTCTCCTTTCTGAAATCTGTTTTCTATATCTCCCAATGTCTCGCTATAGTATGACCATTTCCCCAGCCATCGAAGATAGAAAATGCAGTCATCTTGAATCCCGCCCCGCCCTCCACCCTTTTATGGCCTGTTCTGGTTTTACAGAAAGTCTCAACTCAGCAAGCTAGAAACATGCAATGATTTTGCAGTTCCTCTAGTCACTGTTTTCAACAGTGTTCTGTCAAATTTCCCTTCTCGATCCCTTAAAACATCTTTAGCACTTCACAGAGCTTTCAGTTCCTTTCTCTAGCACAGAATAAACTTGCTTTCAATTATTATTTAAAAGTCCAGGTTAAAGAAAAAAATCAAGCCTTTACTTTCTTTCGAATCTCAACCATGTCACTCTATCCCACAGATCAGGTTTGCCCCAGGTCTACAGTGACCTGAACTGGGAGACCCACCCCCAGGTCAGAGCTCCGTGGCATGTTAAACTTTCAGTGACCCAGGGATTGCTGTGTGTTCCCTCTTCTTCCTTGTCCTGCTCTTGTTCCATCATTGTATACTTGGTGTCTAGGGGGCCAATAACTTGTTATTTAATGTACAGGTCTCTGGATCAAAATGAACATCCTCCAGACCTAATATAGACAGTATCACAAAATCCTGAACTTTGGGCCTATCCCATGAATAAATATGAATTTTGGATTGTCCCTTTTGGGGACAGGTAAATATATGGTGCAGAAAGGAGGAAATGGTTTCATGAGAACAAGAGGGCAGATGGTGATAGACTGCATTCTTCTCCACAATATTTGCTGCTACCCCCTAAGGGGAGCTACACATCCCTGTCCCATTGGCATCAGGCTTGCCCATGTGGCTGACTTTGGTCAATAAAATGAGGGCAAAGTGGTATGTGCCACTTCGGAGCAGAAGCTTTAAGGGAATTTTTTTCCTGCCATGAGACCCATAGCTGAGATCCATAGTGTCTAAAACAGGGGTTGTTCCTTCAGCCTGTGCCCCCGAGTGCAAGGAACTTACCGCAGAGTCCCAGCAGACCTCAGCAGGCATATGTGAGCCCGGAGTAGACTTCATTGCCGTAAGCCAAGGCATGGGTATTGTTACCACAGCACAACCTAGCCTAAGCTTGCTAGCCTTAATCTGCTTGTTAAATCCTTAAATTATTTCACATTCTTTGTGTTGCCTCTCCTTCTCAGCTTTTACTTATCCAAGGCCACTTGGTTGGAGCAGGTTGGACTTCGCTTGTAATCCTGACTCTACCATTTTTTATCTGTGAGACCTTGGGCAAGTTGTTTGACCTCTCTTCTCATCAGTTAATCTTAAAAATGGAGCAAATGCTACTAAGATATTGTTATGATGTGAGAATTTCATATCTCAACCATGCCTGGCGTAACATAAGCACTTGATAACAATTTTCTGCCCAACTTTATTCCTTACTAGAGAGGAAGGTAGGGTTAATCAGTTGCTCGCTGTTTTGTTGTTGTTCTAAGAATTTCCCGGTAACACTTCTAGCTTCTATTTCTTACTTCAAAGATGTAAGTAATGTGACACTGTCCTAAATGTAGTCTAACAAGTAGGAGACTTAACTTATGTTATTTTCCTCTTCCACCTCTGAAGTCCTCTATGAAATTTGCAATTTCATAATCTACTTTCTATTCATGCCTCATCCTCATTCCCATATGCTATACTCTAAATTCTGTGAGAGCCACATTGACATTATACTCTAGAGCTGTCTAGAACCTAGGACACTGTCTTGTATGACAGTTAATAGAATCAATAAATATTTACCCTTTGTGTAAATAAAAATGATGAAACTATTTTTAAGGCTATTTGAACACAGGGCGTGGTTTTTTCTTCTTCTTTGAATAAGTGTCCCACTGGCCTGTGAAAATAGGAACTTTCTGTCCCAATCTTCCCGAGACAGACCTTCTTGGAAGCGGACTGACAAATTCCTGAAGTGAGGCATACAGAGCCAAAGCTCTCATTTGAAATAGTTTCTCAGGGTTAGAAAATATCATTTGGAAACTTAAAAGCTGAAGGCCCCGCATTCTAAAAATAAATGTAAAACAAAAAAATGAATTGTACTGTTGTCTTTGTTTTTGAGCAAAACACAAGTCCCTTGCTGACTTCTGTTTGTTTGTTTTCTCTGGGAACCAAGTCTCTGCACTACACCCAACCATGTATCATTTCACGACAATGACTCAGAAAGCAGTGCAGATGTCATGGCTTACCTAGTCCCTAAAAAATGCCGACCATGCAGGAAATGAAATAAGGTTCCTGGGCTCAGCAGAAATGGGGTGAGGATAAAGAGCTGCTTTGAATCTGTGGGCTTTCCCGGACTACTTTGGAAACATCTCATGCAAATCCAAACAGTATGTGGGTCACAGATAGTTTTTTGACCAGTAATTTCTGAATATCCTTTTAGCCTTCTAGGACATGTAGAGGTAATGGGCCTATTTGCAAAAGAAAACAATTTGAATAATTTAGATCGTTTGATACCTTTCTACCAATGAGGATATTTTTTTCTTTTTCATAACAGTCTGCCGTTCTAGGAACCCTTTCCAAGGCCAAATATTTTATTATGCTGAACAATAAATAAAACCTAGTCACTGAGTGCTTTTACCAACAGCTTAAATATGCATGATCTGTTGTTTCTGAATATGTCTTTTTTGTATATATCTATATAAATTTAGTCCAGCTTTTAACCAAGAAATAGCTTGCTAGAAATATGAATTGTATCATTGTATTTGACAAAACATTTAGTCTGTAACTCTTATTACTTTGGAAGCCTGTCAGATGCTATTTAGAAACTTTCTCTTTAGTCTTGGTTATAATAAACCAAAAGTACCTAGAATTCTATGGGACACCGACTGGCAGGAAATGTTGAGTGCACCATCTTGGGGGGAAAGCAGAGACTTTTACAAGAAGACTTCAGTCTGCAAGTAGAGAAAGATTTAATAATATGCAAACAGAAAAAAAAATTGAATAATGAAGAATTTACAAAGACTAGAAAAAAATCAAGATGTAAAGCAAATTATTTCATACTCTGACATCCTGGCTTCATATACGATTCTGACAATGGGGCTATTAACTTTCTGCCATGACAGAGAAGTTTTTGGGGGGAAATCCCAAAGATGGCCACAGCGTAAAAATGCACAGCTTAGAGGGGAGTTTCCAATGGACTTGATCTTAGGCCAAGGCCCAGGTCAATTATTCTAAGTCCCCCCCCCCCCCCCCCCACAGTATAACTAAAAGCTTGCATCAGCATTTATGCATAGAAAACAAGAGTTCGTACTAACAGTCCTCAGGAGGGAGAAACAAACTCTGAAGCAGTGAGCTTAACATACATTCAAGAACCTCAACTATGCCGAGACCGGTTTGGCTCAGTGGATAGAGCGTCGGCCTTTGGACTGAAAGGTCCTGGGTTCGATTCCGGTCAAGGGCATGTACCTGGGTTGCGGGCACATCCCCAGTAGGGAATGTGCAGGAGGCAGCTGATCGATGTTTCTCTCTCATCGATGTTTCTACCACTCTATCTCTCTCCCTTCCTCTCTGTGGAAAATCAATAAAATAAAAAAAAAAAATACTGTGAAAGATGATCAGCCCTGACTGAATTTGAGTCTAAAGGTTATAGCTGGCTCAGGGTTGGCCCCGGTGAAAAGCAGCACGAACAAATGACTCTAGATTGCCTGCCATACAATGCAGTTTTGTCTCTTTTCCTAATTTGTGGGGAAGGCAAAGAGCCATCTCTAGGCATTGGGTATGTAAGCAACAGACATACAAATCGTGGGGGGACAAAAAGAAAAAAGAAATGCTTTCAGAGTACACATCATGGTATTTTGATATTCAGTACTTTAATGACATTTCATTTCCCAACATCACACTCCAAATAGCGTGTAAAAACGTTTTAACCAGCAACAAGACAGAGACAAGGGAGCAAGGATGCAGTTTGGAGTCTGGTGGGGTTGAGGGTAAGCACTGCTTCTGGGCTTGGGCAAGTCATTGAACCCGAGTCTCAGTTTCCTTACCTTCAAAATAAAAGTAAATAAAAATACTTTTCTCTTTCATTTTCTGTGAGATTAAATGATCTGGGCTAGAACACCAGACTTCATCTCTTGAATCTGCCATATTCTTTTGGACTCAGCTATATTCTTTATGGACTCTACCGCATTCTTTTTGGCAATCCCAGTGCTTGGCAAAGAGTAAACATTTAATAAGTGTTTACTGAATGAATGAATGCCCTATTGAAGCACTGGCAAGTACATGTCTGACTCAATACATGTAAGTGCTCAATAAACGTTACTTTTCTAGAGGTGAAGTAGCAAGGGATTACCTGCAAAGTTCAGCCAAATAGATTATTAACAACTCCCTCTCTCCACACTAGGACTTGAAGTTTGGCCTAGATAAGAATAAGGTAGGAAACATTGCCAAATCTAGGAATTATCATTTGCTTTCAAAAAGAGAGAAATAGAGAGGACTAGTAGGGCAAAACCAATCTCATCATCACACAATATTTTTCATGGGGGAAATATCATTTTTCTTCACTGGATACTGAAGTTTAGCCATGGGGATATAATTGAATTCTTTGGTAATTATTTATTCCTTTACACAAATGCCTAATCTTTTGGAGAATTTGTTCAAGGTAAACTTAACTCAAAACATTCTCCTGAATTAGACTGTTGGCCCCATTTTCACATGAAAAGTTTGATCAGATAATTAAATTGGACTCATATATGTGTCATTCAATAGTCTAGCAATTTATAAATTATGTAATTTAAATAAATATTTAAATGATCTTTTCCATGGATAATATTATTGTTCTAGTTATATATTACATATAATGGACTTATTTTTTGTTGCATTGTAAGAGATACTGTTATTATAACTTAAGCCATATAAATGTTTTCTTCTGGCCAACAGAAACACTGACATAAAGATAGCATTTTCCATGTACATCAGAATTACTTTAAATATTTGTTTATAATTATCATAAAAATAGGCGTATAGGACGTATCATATAACTGGCATAAGGGAAAATGAATGCATGTATTAAATGTTATTCAAGAAGGCTTTTTTTTTTCTCTCCAAATAATCAGCACAGGAAAGGATGAGCTAATGTCATTTTCCTGAAATTACTCTTTCATCCTTGAAGACACACCTTGTGTTAGCAATCTTAGGGCTTGCTTTTTAGCAAGTCAAGACGTCACTGAAGTAACCATAAATCTTTGTACATGATGGAAATTTTGAGTTAATTGGCATTACAAATCCTTAGTGTGATAACTCAGGGCTGGCATTGATGACTATGACTTTTTCAAGACAGACAGGCAAGGACTATAAGAATGAATTGTATACCCAAGATATATACACTTGTGCTCTGACTACAAAATTCAAATGTTACTAAATTCACAGAAAGTTCCTGAATAAACCTAAATAGGAGGTGAAGGGGAGCTCAGTGGGAAAGAAATGGCAACATATAAGACTACTAAGCCTCAAAATCAGGAGAAATGGACTTGAGGGGGAACAATGAAGAACTAATAAAATCTTCCAAATCATAGCAATTGAGTATTTGGGGCTATCTTCCATTATAAATAGTAAAATACAGAGAGAATTATTGATTCATTTTCTTTAAGGCACAGCTTTATAGCTTTTAAATTCAGGATCTCAAAAAATGAGCCAGGAGGTGAGTAGATAATCCATCCATGAAAGGGAGATTGGTGGTTTCACTCAGCCTTAGAGTTTATGCTCTGCTTTAAACTAAGATCTGTAAAACCTTCCTACAGTCTCACAAAACAGCATTCTGTAGATGGCATTGGTGTCATACGTTCACATCCTCACCTCTGGAGCAAGGCATATATAAATATCAATTATCATAGATAATGGAGGCTCATATAAATAAAAGACCAGTGAAGAAGTTTGGAATTTTAGCCACTAAATAGATATTGAATGAGAATTTTGCAATTACTGTACAGCCCAGTTTCAGGGATGTGGCTACAAATAATTCAATGAGCCAAGACCTAGATCCTCCATGATCTGGAATTACTTTCACTTCTCCATTATACCTTGTATTTGGAGAATGTAGGGATTTTCCCTTTGTGCATGCTTATGTGCCAGGATATTGAACTGCAGCCTTCTCCCATTGATGATTGCATCAATGTGACTTCCTAAATTTTAGGAAGAGCTTTATCTCAATTCCTGAGACAGTCTCCAGTTTCCTGTTGAGAATGGAATCCCATCTAAATCCAGCCTGTTATCCTAGGGCCTAGGGCAATGGTGACTTGTTTAGCCTCTGCCAACCACGTATTGTCAGGAGCCAAGACATGTCTTTGTTTACCACTTCCCATTAGTCTTGCCACAAAGCCCCTGCTCAATGAATTCCCAAATGATATTATTGTAGTGGATGCTTTTGTACTTTGCCCAGATCCCCTCCTTTGAGTTGATTTTTCTGCTATGGGCTGCAAATTAATATGCTGAAGCTTATACCTCCAATATGATAGTATTTGAAAGTGGGGCCTTTGAGAAGTAAAGAGGTTTAGATGAGATTATGAGGATAGGGAACCCATGATGTAATTCGTGTTCTCATAAGAAGAAGAAGAGACATCAAAGAGTTTGTGCGCTCTCTCTTCCCCCCACATGAAGGGGCACAGTGAGGAGGTGACCGTGTGCAAACCAGGAAGAGGGTCCTCACCCCAGAACAGAATTGGCTGGCACTTCGATCTTAAACTTTCTAACTTTCAGAACTGTGAGAAATAAATTCCTGTTGTTTAAGCCACACAATCTGTGGTATTTTGTTATGGCAGCCAGAGCTGACTAATACAGTATCTATCTTCAGCTTCTGAGAAAATCAGCTGCTGAGGCTCACAGCTGTGTTCCTCACTGAGCACTGCCTTACCCACGGTTATAACCCTCTCCAAGCAGGAGGCCAAGGCCAGAATGGCTGATTGGAAGCTACAAAAATTCAGCTCCTTTGATTTATTTTGAGACAACTCTAAATGGCCATCCTACCTCTCCCTGTAGGATTAGCCAAAGACTTAATTGCAACCAATTTGTAGGCAAAATCCTCTCTCTGCCTAATCGTGCCTTCTTCACTTCAGTGCAGGCCTGTCTCCTGAGATCACTTCCTAGTGACCCTTCTGCATGCCACTCTCCGACTCAGAGTCTATTTCTAGGGAATCCTATTTAAGTTAGCAATGATTGCTTAATTGTGAATATCATCACTTCTTGGAGACTATTAATGTGCTGCCTCACCCATTAGAATCCTAAGCATCAAAGTTATTTTGGATTGATAGAGAATTTATGGAGTCAGCCTTTCATCCTAGAAACCTAATCCTGTTGACTTTGACTCTGTTCATTTTCTGCTTCTTCCCCTCCCTCCTAGTTCACTCCTCAGCTTTTGCTGCCTAAACTGAATCCATGCAGGTTGTATTTAATACTCTAGTGAGACACAATTATTCCTTAGCACCAAATCTCACTGTAGTGCAGTGGTTCTGAGTGTTTTCATGTTCTGAGACACATTTGGGTTCTAGAATATTTGTTAGCTCACTCAGACAGGTTCCTTTGCATCCATAATTATGATACTCAGTAACCTCTCTGTCATGACACTGAGCACATACAACTGTTAGTTGCCCCTTCAGGACTCTCAAATATTTCCAAGGCAAGGTCCTTGTATATTCTAGAAAACATGCAACTTTCACAAAGTCCAGGTTGCTCTCGTGCTACACTTTTTAACTCTATTGCTTACTCAGAAGTTTGCACTGAAATATATAACCTATTCAGCTCAATATAGCTTCTGAAAAATATGATAAAATCAACATTATCTGTTGTAGCAAAAACAAAAATTACCCACTAATCTAAATTGCTAGCAAACCATCAAAGGATACTGTAATATACGTGTTGAGAACTAATTCCGAAACTCTCGGGTTTATTAGTAATTGCTGTGTATGTATGCAGTTCTATTTAGTAACTCCTCAGTCTATTCTGTATCAAGTTATCTAAACCTGAATTCAAACCAATAGTTTAAGTCAGGGTCATGTCCAAAGTATGTAGACCAAAATGGGTAGATTTTAATAGAATGACTAGAGGCCCAGTGCACAAAATTCGTGCACTGGAGGAGGGGGAAGTCCTTCAGCCCGGCCTGCACCCTCTCGCAGCCTGGGACCCCTCAGGGGATGTCCGCCTGCAGGCTTAGGCCCACTCCCTGGAGATCGGGCCTAAGCAAGCAGTCAGACAACCATCTCGCAGTCCAGGACCCCTTGCTCCTTATCGCCTGCCTGCTCGCTGCTCCTTAGTGCTGCTGCAGAGGTGGGAGAGGCTCACTCCACTGCCTCTGTGCTTGCGAGCCATGAGCCCAGTTTCTGACTGAGCAGCACAGGGGGCAGCTCCTGCATTGAGCATCTGCCCCCTGGTGGTCAGTGCATGTCATAGTGACCAGTTGTTCTGCCATTTGGTCGATTTACATATTAGGGTTTTATTATACAGGATACTTGAAGAGGGTTTATTCATGTTTGGCCCACAGGCCTAACAAACACTCTACCACCTCCTATGGCACATTTATATGATCAAGACTCATGAATCAGCTGCCTCTAGGCTGCGTGCACTGTTGTTTTTCAAAGTCTACCAAGAAACACATCACAATCACCTGCAATCCATGAAAAATGCACATGCCTGGGTTTTACCTCAAACCTACTAGTTCAAAATGCTGGAGTGTCATGCCCAGGAAGATATGCTTCTAGTATGTTTCCCATGCAGTTTTTAATGCACTCTGACACTTAAGAACCACAGTTATCAAATGGGCATATAGAAACCAAATCAATTCCCCACCACCCATCATCAGAGAAAGCTCTCACCTGAGCATGGGCAGCAGGTGGACATCCGATTCAACCAACTCACATGTGAATAAGTGAAGTAATAATAGACCCTTGATTTTTGCCAGGGTCATTTTTGTGAGGGTCTCTCTTTCTCTCTCTTTCTCTGTCATTGAGAAATTTTTCAGGAAAGGCACAGCAAATGATGCACTAGGGCTTCGTCAGTGTTAGTTAGCCACCAGTTATCTTCCTTCTGTTTTTGCTTGATTTTTCAAAAAATATTTTTATTGATTTGAGAGAGGAAGAGAGAGGGAGAGAGAGAATCATTGATTTGGCTGCCTCCTGCATGCCCCCTATTGGGGTACGAGCCGGCAACCCAGGCATATGCCCTTGACCGGAATCGAACCGGGACCCTTCAGTCTGCAGGCCGACACTCTATCCACTGAGCCAAACCAGCCAGGGCTGTTTTTGCTTGATTTTATTTGCTTTTAAGTTTTTCAAAATTTCTTCTTTTCTCCACTTCTGAACCCTGTATTTTTCTCTACAAGCTCTCTCTCTATTTTCACAATGACACCCTTGGAAGCAATAGTGAGGGTTCAAACAGGGAGCAGGCAGGAAGTGATGGTGTTGGGGACTGGGCCTTGTCTACTAATATTATCTTTCCTCATTATTGTTTCTATTTATTTAACTGCCTTGGTGATGTGTAACCCCTCCTCCCCCAGTCTGGATGCTGTGTAGTATCATATTCAGGGAAATTCCGGTCTGACTATGGGATCCAGTAGAATAATGAAGATATTTACTACAGTAAACAGGTAAAACAGGGCTTTCACATCATGTATCACACAGAAAACTTCTGAAAAAATCGTTAGGCTTCTCTGCTTCTCCCCAAAGTTTCTCTGCTAAAGGTGTCCCCTTCCCTCCCTGTGGTTGCTTACTGTTTTGCTGTGTAAGGTTCACCCTCTTCTATACCGAGGCCTCATATATCACACTCCCCAAGCAGGCCTGCCTGCCCTGGAAAGAGATAGCTGGTCCTCAGCTCTGACTTCTCCCTGTGAGAATTTACATCCCTTCCTCCCACTAAAATTCTGCTGAATAACCTTCCCACTCCTTGCATACAACCGGCTGACCCGATGACTCATCCATAGAGTACAACACCACAGGAATCTGAGGGGCGAAAATAACCATGTCCCTCTCCAGACCCAGCCACTCTAACTCTCCTCTTTGCTCTTTGGAGGGTCATGAATCATAAGCTGCAAGAAGAAAGAGGGGAGAGAGAAAGGGAGAGAGTTCAAGTTTTATTGGCTCTTTCATGAGAGTGAAGATACCCTGTGCCTGTTTATAAAGAATCCCCATCTCTAATCGCCTTCCCCTATAAAACATCAGACACATAGTAGGTACCGACTTCATAATGGTTATTGAATATCATTCTGAAGAGACAACATGAAAAGCTTCCCAGCTAATATCAAACTGGTTTTATGCAAAATTTCTGAAGTCTTGTGAATTCTCTAAAACTTATTCCTAATCAAATGTAATTATAGATAAGTACTTAAAAATAAAAAGATAAATAAGCCTGGGAGAATCTGCCACTTCATATTATTTATGTTACTGCTACTGTCTAGTTATGAGTTGACTGTACTAATAAAATCTAAAATATGTCCAAGATCAAAATTAAGATAGAGGGAAGAAGAATAACATTTATGGAGTATACATGCTAAGGCCAGCTGTTGCCTGCATGTATAACTTTATTATCTTTGCAGTGATTCTATAAAGAATGTGTCATTATAATCATTTTCTGGAGGAAGAAATTGAGGCTCAGAGTGGTAAAATAACTTGCCCAAGGTCACAGGAACAAAACAGCAAGACCATGATTTGCACTCTGATCTGTCAGGCTCCCAAGAGTGTAATCTTTATCCACTATAACATGCTGCCTTTTGATGCTGGATTTTATCTTCCTTTGGGGAGTTGTCTTGGGCTTACTCTAGCTATTTTGTGGATGATGAAGAGTCATTTCTGTCTAGTTAAGCTTTAAACACCAAAGAACAAAGTCATCATTTTTCTACATATGAAAAGCCATTTGGAGTGTAGAATAGAGGGTTGTCGTTTTGAAGCACTCACACACATAGCAATTGCTGACCCAGTACAAGAATCTAACGTGAATTGCCAAAGTCTTATTTATTATATTGTACCAAGGCCAGGAGACCTCGAAATCCAGTTTGGTATTGGCTTTCCAACTCCTGAGCTGAAAGGGAGCCAGGTAGAGTAAGCTGCCTTTCTCATTGTCTTCTTTCCAGAGGCCCCAAGCTAAGGCATCAATCATGCTTGCCCCTCTATTCCAACTTGAGCAGCAGAGTGTGAGAGTGTGAGTCAGCCCTTCTTGTTTAACATCTTCTGATTTATTCTACTACCTCATTCTTTATTTTTGCTTTTTGTTCCACTTTTAGCTCAAGATTCTGGGCATATAAAAATAAAATATAAAATGTGATAGGTACATGCTTCAGTGACTTACAGAGGTAGATTCCAGTTTCCTTTTAAGGCCAGAACTATGGATTTTGCTTTTGTTTTATTGTTTCTTATCTATCCAACTGGGCTGCAAGTTTCCTTTAGGACAGGATGCAGGTCTTATTCATCTTTGTAGTCTGCTCTCCACCCCCTACCCCCCCAACATGGCTTATCCCAGTGTCTTGCACATTAGAGGCCTTCAACCAATGCTTATTGAAATACACGTGTGAATAAATGTCAATGGAGGCAAAGAGTTCTATTTCTGTACAATGCCAAAAAAAAAGTAGCCTGACTGTCTCAACAATTTAAAGATTTTGTTGCAGTCTGAATGAGTTTGAAGTCTTTTGTTCAGAATTGGCAAAGGCCTCTGTAGCATGTAGGACACTTTTGGCTGCAAGTCACTGAGTGACAAACCAAAAGTGGCTTCAAGAGTAAGATTAGATGTGATAATATGACAACAGGCCTGCCTGCCTGCCCATCGGTACACAAACAGTATCATCAAGAACCCAGACTTTTTAAATCTTTTACTTTTGCTTCCTGCGTGTCTAATGATCACCAGATGGATATTTCATATCTAAACATCTTGTCTTGCCAGAACTTATTCCAAAGGTGGGAAAGAAGAGGCAGAAGTGGGTTTCCCCACATGTTTATCTCCTTTTATCAGTTAGACAATTTTTTCAAGAGGTCTTTCAGTATTCTTCCCCTTTCCTCTCATTGGCTAGCGAGGATCACATGCTCACCTCTAGCCCACTGGCAGCTAGTGAGCAGAATTACCATCCATTATGATTGGCTTAGAGCAGTCATGGTTCGTCTACTTGGAACTGGGTATCTCTGAGTCAGATACCTGCTTTCTCCTACTTGAACAACATAGAATTCTAGACAGAAGAGAGAAATGAGGACTAGGTGTTGGCAAGGAAAACAGCAGCATCCGTTACCTCCTGTATGAAATAATTTGTCACAAGAAGTTTCTGCCAGAGATATGAATTGGTTGTCTAACACATAGTCTCCAGAAAAGGGGCAGAGGTCTCACTTTTCTTTATTGTGTATGTGTTATATACATATGTTATTTAATGTAATCCACATACATCAGCCTCAGAGGTAGGTATATTAATCAATGTGCAGATGAGGCTCCTGAGGCTCAGGGAGGTTAAAAACTTGCTTAAATTTGCACATAAACTAGAGACCATCTTGAGATTCAAATCTATATACATCTGACTCTAAAATTCATGCACTTCTCTCCATGTTTTAGAGTATGATGGTTAATTTTATGTGACTGCCTGACTGGGCTACAGGGTGCCCCAATATTTAGTCAAATGTTATTTTGGGTGCTCCTGTGAGAGTGTTTTTAGATGAGATTAACACTTGAATTGGCAGACTGAGTAAAGCAGGTTGCCCACCATAATGTGGGTGGCCCTCATCCAGTCAGTTGAAGACCTAAATAAAACAACAAGGCTGACACTCCCTTGAATAAGAGAGAATTCTTCCTGCCTACCAGTCTTCAAATCAAAACATTGTATTTTTCCTGTCTTTGAACTGGAATTGAAATATTCCTGGGTTTTCAGCTTTCAGACTAGAACTCTACAATTGGCCCCAGGTTGCTGAGTCACTGTAAATCTTGGTACTTGTTATCCTCCATAAGTTGCATGAGCCAATTTCATATAATAAACTATATACACACATATATAACTAGGGGCCCAGTGCATGAATTTGTGCACCTTGAAAGGAACTCTGGGCCACGAGGCTGTGGTGGGCACAAGGGTGGGTCTCAGCCCAGCCTCTGCACCCCTGCCTGGCCCCTCCAACGTCCCCTGTCTGCCGGCAGCCCTGCTCCCACTGCCGCTGCTACTCCCATACGCTGACAGCACTGGCCCTGCTTGCACCCGCTGAAGGCATGGAGCAATTGGGGCTGGTGCCAGCAACAGGTGCTGCCCTGATTGCCCCTCAGGAGCAGGGGGTGATGGAGAAGCCCTGAGGAGCAATCAGGGCTGGCAGCTGCTGCTCGCACCCACTGAGGGCGCTGGCAGTGGGTGTGAGCAGGGCTGGCAGCAGGTGCGAGTGCCACACGGGACCACAGCATGTGGGAGCAAAGAATTTTCAGTAACCACCAAAGGCTCGCCCTGATGACAGCGGCTGGCACCCCACCTTGGTCTGGTGTCCCTGCTCACTTGCTCCACCATCCCGCCTGCTGTGGACACCTGCCATGTTCCGCACTCCAGAACATGGTGGTTGGCGCACGTCTTAGCGACCGTTTGTTCGGTTGTTCAGTTGTTCTGCCGTTCGGTCTATTTGCATATTAGCCTTTTATTATATAGGATTATATGTCAATGTAAGTAAATATAGACATGTACATACACACATATACACACCCACATCCTATTGGTTCTGTCTCTCTGGAGAACCCTTACTAATATGTTTAGATTTGGGACATTTGTAGTCTTAAAAGAAGTCCTAACAAGGTCTCAAAGTTCTGTAACCCATAAAAGAAATATCACATCCTGAGTTAGGCATAAAGAAAGCTTATTTGAAAGGTTTTTCAAATCTCAGTTGAGGGATGGAAAGAGAATATCCCTTGCAAACTTTCAGTAGTACTACCATTCTAGAATGCCATATCCGCACAGACCCAAAGAGTTTTAACCCAGGACAGCAGCTCTTAATCACTATGGCAAGGCATCTTGACCATTTTTAATCAATTATGAACCATTATATAAGGTATTTGTTACCTGTAAGAGTTAAATACTGAAGTTTAACAATGTTTCTTTTTTAAAAATTTTATTAATTAGAGCTACAAATCCTCACTTTTACTCACTTGTGTTTTAGTGTAAAACAAAGCCTTAGGTGAGAGAAGTAGGAAGGGCGATCCAGCTCGCATGCCAGAAATGTAATATTACCTGCAACCTAACTTACTAGAGTATGCCCAGCATGTTGTATCCCACAGTGGAACCCTATGCAAGCTGGGTATCCTGACAGGAAAATATTAAGAACCATTAGTGGCCCTAAATGTATTCATGGCATCACGCTTTCATAAAAAGCCTCTTCTCAGGTGATGGGATATTATACATTTTAGTACTTTTTCCTTGGAATTGATGAGTTAACCTGGGAAATGTCTCTGTCTTAAGTATAAAATAAATCTGTGATTGCCTCTCCAGTTTTGAGACCCTCTTCTCTTCACAGTAGCCCTAACTGCCATTGGAAAACATCCCACCTTAATTCTCAGCCTATGGTTTGAATGGGATAGAACCCACTTTGAATCCAGGGAGTGACTCATGATTGGTCAAAGCTTATCAGGTCACCTCATTCTTTTGCTTTTGTTTCTACCTTTGACAAAGTTTAAGCAAATGAGATGATAATACACTCATTTTTGTGTGTGTGAGTATTAAAATCATTAATTTGCTAAATAATCTTAAAATATTAAAATTTGTAGAAACAATGCTCTGATATATTTTGTCTAAATTTAATATAATGGAAGAGTCCAAGGTTTCCCTTGTGTCTGAAAGCCCCAGTCTAGACCACCGATTCAGATCACTGACCTATTCACTAGCTGGGTTCTTCACTAGCTGAAGCTCTCCACTGAGGCACCATGGGGGAAGAGTAGACCACCTGCAGCCTCTACTCTATCCTGTGGTCCTACTGTGCTCTGTCTGCCCAATTCTCAATATCAAAACCTCTCTCTCTCTCTTCCCCCCACCCCTCTCCTTCTCCCTCTCCCTCAAATAAGAGGAAATTCAAGTCTCTCTTTCTTTTTTTAACTTTAGACCTTGGTTAAGAGGAATTGAAAAGACCTTTACTTAAACCATTCTTGGCCTTAAATTCACTCTTTCCTCAGAACACTGTTTCACTAAAACCTGTAATAACATTAGCCTATTTTTATTGCCTCAAAATATGTCTAAGAGAAAATATGATATAGTATTTATACCTTTGTTTGGAAGGAGAACAGAAAAATAGAAGTATTTTAAAGATATCAGTGTTTTATACCAAAAAAAAAAAAAAAAAAAAAGGTGAGTTAAGCTGGATGTAAGAGAATTACATTCCAGAGGGGAATGGATTCCTAGCTTCCCAGAAAATTCTTCATTACATTCATTCTTAAATGTACTTTCAGTTTGGTGGCAGATCTTACTCACAATGTCGGGTGATGCTGTTGGTTTCTCAAACACAAAGCATATGAAGTCTGGTTTTCTCAAAGACTTATTTTCTGGGGACTCCCTTACCATGTAAAGGAATCCTGATTGTACTTTTTTCTAGTTGACGTTTTCAGATGCAGAAGAATAGCACCCTGACAGAGTAGAGTAGGAGGAAGAAAAAAAGAAGGCAATGAAATGTGATGCCTTCTCTTTGACTCTGGACATTGTGTGAGGCCTCTGGATATGGTTTCCTGATTAACGCTGTTTTCACTGGTGGTCATTGTCTAAAATTATTCAGTATCCACATCCTATGATTCAGCACTCTGGAACATTGAACATTACCACACCTACAGAGACTCAGTCGGGCTGAACCAGTAACAGAGAATGTTACATTCTGACAAAGGTGAAGCCAAAATGACAAAATGACATGAGAAACAAAAACAATCTCCCCAAATCCAAAGTATGGAAATTATCTGCTTTTTAAATTAAACAAAGTATAGCAATTTTAAAATAAAATAAATTAGATTTAAAAGATTAACTTAATGTTGATTTGGGAGGATTCTTGCATTTTGTAGTATTAAATGTTTATCTATAATAATAAAAGGGTAATATGCTGATTAGACTAGACATCTTCTGGACGTCATTCAGGACGTCCTTCCTGATAAAGCCAGGGCCAGAGGGAAGCCAGCCTGGGTCCCGGGTGCCAGAGGGAAGTGGGTGCCTGTGGGAAACAGGTGCTGGCAGCTGGGGGAAGGAAGGCCTAACCTTGCACGAATTTTTGTGCATCAGGCCTCTAGCAGTATTATAATAGTCAACTCTGCAGATACATTATACTATGATAATATAAAATAGATATTCCTAATCCAGGCAGTCATTTTTTAAAACCACAGATGGCATAAATATACATGATGCAGTTGGTAGTAAATTAATATTTCTCCCCATTTATGACAATAGACCTATTAGGTATGTGCCTGAGGGGCTACAATTAGGAATGAGGGAAAACACTGCTTAATAAAGTTGGGGTCAGGCATTTAAAAAGAATCCTCATGCTCAAAACTGCTGCAGAGCTGACCTGTTTATAGGAAATAGTTCTGCTAGAATTAGAAGCGGAAATAAGGAGAAGATAATGAAATACAGTTTAACCAGTAAAGGGCGGTAAACATGTGTATCACTCCACACCATACAAATATGCTGCCAGCTTAGATATACAGTTGTGGTTCCTTTTGTCAAGCTTTTGTATTTCCTGTTAGAAAGGCTAACTTAAAATACCGTTTTCAAGAAGGAGAGATAGAAAAAGAGCTTCATGCAAATGCTTACATTATTTCCTCAAACTTCTCTCTTATTTCTTGTAATAATGAGATGATGTTCTTATAAGTTATCCATTTATTGAAAGCTTAGGGGAAATAAGGCTTCAGTCTTGACTGCTTACTAACGGTCAAGCATTCACATCTGGAAGTCACTAGAAGGTGTTTTTTAGGTGAAAGGTCAAAATCTAAGTGGAGAAGGCCTATCAATCAGATACTTGCTTCACTTCTATGGTTACATTCCAGCCATATTTATCTATATTGGGCAGGGGGAGACTTGAAGTGGCTCTCTTTCTCTTCCCCCTATGCAAAGAGGTTGTTCATTAGCAACATAGATTGTGCCCAAATTTTGCTCTTTCATTTAGTTCTTCATTAGCAATTGTGAGAAATAGGTAATTCATACTGAGGAGGGCAGATATAACTTAAACTATTACAGTATGGATTTTTAATTTTTTGGTTTAAATATAAAGTCTACTTTGGCCCCATTCAACGAAAGCTCAGGGAAGATTGGGAGCCCGTTACTCTTGTTATTCTTTTACCTTGTCATGGTCCTCAGGCTTCCCTGCTTTTAAACATCACCCTCTCTCTTTTTCGCCTGAAAAACTGTGATTGGTTCTTCAACACCAAACTCAAATAGCCTCTCTCCTCCGAAGGCTCCCCCAGCTCACCTAGGCATCAGGCTCACGGAACACGTGGAACTCCTCTCCCTCTGTTGCCCCTGTGACAATCTGTTTGCACATCAGCATCCATACATTATTCCACATCTATTCCTGCTGTCCAACACAATGACCGGTGTTTATTGGCAATCAGTAAATACTTGTTACAAATGACCTGCTTTGAAACAGTTTGATTGAAGATACATCCTGCCATCCAAAGATCAGGATATATCGATGACATTCCACCTAGTCAGATTGTTAGAGAAACAGAAAGTCACTGAACAGGATGGTAAGAGTTCACATAATTCTAATCCATTTTAATTAACATTAAGTCTTAGCGTGCTATCTATTGACCTATCAATCAATTGATCTATTAAATCTTTTCATTTTTACACCAGGAGTGGTCTTTCAGGTTGCCAGCTACATATGTTTTCAAGCCAGTCTTCATGGGAATGTTTGTTTACGTGTAAAGAAATATGTAGCGTTATTTTCATAGAGGCTTAAGAAATACTTGGCTGAACAATATAACTGGAAAAAAAAAAGACTTAAGGAACAGAAAGTACCAAAGAAAACTTAGGATTCATCAGAATTAAAATTAGCTGAAGGAAAAGAATAATCATAAGCTAAAAGCCTTTTCCTGCTATTTGGATCATCAGCTTTCATCTGTAGCAGCTTCCCCTCCCGAGTCTCTCTCAACTTACGAAAGAGGTTCCCCATATGGGCGGGTTAATCTGACAGGCAAGGCTATCTCATGATTTAAAAGTCTCTTTTTAAAATATGCAAGAAGGCAAACGGGAAGGTTCAAATTGCGCGCAAGGCCTTGGCTGCCTTGTTGCGAAGGTTCACCCTTGTGACTACTTCATTATCATCCTGGATTATCTATTTAGAGCAGCGGAGGCACCGCATATCTAGAATCAACACAGAGCAGCCTCCTCATTTCTCATGCTCTCAGGCCTCTCTCTCTCTGGACTGATGATTGTCAAGCATTCCTTCCCCTTTCTGCAATCCAAGGCTGACGCCCACCAGGAAACAAAGGGTCTCTTTGAGGATGAACTTGAGACCATCCTGGCCCCCTAAAAATTACATGCTGGAAAATGTCTAAGGACTGAAATGATTGTGATCCTTGCAGAGAACTCTCAGGAGACCTAACTATAGGAGTAGGTTATCAAAGGAAGGCTTTCGTCAAACCCGGAGGGGGAAGAAAGGACAACTGTGGAGCAAAGTGTAAAGGAGAATGGATAAAATAAATAAACTCTGTATGCTTTTGCCCTTTCCCAGCGCCTGCCATATAGACCCTTTGCAAACTGTGTGCACATCTTTCGTCTCCTTTAACTCTCACAGCCATCCTTGGAAGTTGTTATCAATATCCTTCCTATTTTAAAGGCAAGTAAATTGAGGTTTAGTGATGTGACCGGGCCAGGGTCACATAGCTGGGAAGGCACAGAGCCGGAACTCGAATCCAGGTCTTTTCCTGAGAAAGTGTAGCCTCACACCTCCAACCACAAAGCCTCTTGGGTTAAGCAGGGAAGGCACCTTTAACCAGAGCCACCCCTGGCATCATAAACTTTCCAGGAAGGAGCCTAAGAACCCTTTACAACCCCTCAATTTATGGGTGAGAAAACTACATCAGAACCCTGAGTTTAAATGTTCTGGTTTCACTGCACTTAGCTTTTGGAGGGAAAAAACAAAATCATGAGAGAACCAGTTGCTATCAGCTATTTCACGAGAAAACCAAGAGAAGCCACTTCCAGGGAAAGCCCGTGCTCAGTGCACGTTCAGTCTCTCCAATAAGCAATGAAGCTTTCAATGTTCATCCCCAGGAACTGCTGCGTTCTCCGCCAAGCCAGATAAATGCCTTCGTGATCTGTGAGCTTCACGCTCTGAGACAGAGGTGGCTGTTAAAATCTGCCCAGCATTGCCACAATGGCTGGAGAAAAACGTTTCGTACTTGACTCTGTGACTTAAGAAATTCAGTTTACTTGTATGTATTGGTTTACAAAGGATTCTTACTGGCAAAAGGTTGTTGTTGTTTTTTGTTTTAGTCTATCTATGATTTTCCATCTGTTTGTCTTACCTTCGTTTAAATAAATATTAAATAAGCAAGGATAGTATCTGCTACCTCTTTTGTAATGACTCACCATTCTCTAAACACAGAGGGTCTCACAGTGGTTTCTGGTATATAAAACTTGATGATACAAATGCAGAGCATTTTCTAGTTTACCTTGTACACAGAACTTATGTGGCATGTAAGGTGGAGTCCTTATAAAAAGCCACTTAAGATTCAAGAGGGAAGTAGTTGCATTTCCTAGGGAAGAACAGTGCGGATGACATATTTACCTGCTCTGTGATATATGCATGTGGCTTTCATTTTATTTAAAATCGCTGTGGAATCTCAGAGGCAAGGCGGGGGAGGGTGGGTGGGTGGGAAGAGATCAACCAAGAACTTGTAGGAATATTTGCATAACCCATGGACATAGACAATAGGGTGGTGAAGGCCTGCAGGGGGCGGGGGTTGAAGGCTGGCTAGAAGAGGTCAATGGGGGGAAGAAGGGGACATATGTAATATTTTCAACAATAAATACATATTTTTTTAAAAATAGCTAATAGCAATTGGTCCTTTTCTCATGTCTCCCACTGCAGGATATATTAGTCATAGCACACCAAATTTACCTCTGGCCCACACAAACCTTCTCTTATCTTGCTGATTGCTCCTGTAAGTTACTGACATCAGCGGTAACTTTGTCAGGAAACTGAGGTAACTGAACATTCCAGAGAAGTTGGAGAAAATGCATCTCAGATTACTTCAGGCTTCTTCCTCTTTTATATGGTTCATGTTCCTCATCTGAGTCACTGCTGAAATAGTCTAAAGGGTATGCTCACATTCAGTATTAGAAAGATGGCTTGTCTATTCATCTTTCCCTTTAACTGACCTCACTTGGATTAGAGTGAGTTTTGCCTCACCAATTTCATAAATCAATGAATATCTCGCTGTGGGTAGTAGAGGTGGAGGCCACTATCTGTAATTAGTGATTATTTGAGAAATGAAATTGTTAATCCATGTGAATAAAATTTGTGCCCCAATATAATCTTGTGAATGATTTTCAAAAATCTTCAGGTGTATTAAATTAAAGATTTCTGGTGTGCACTGAGGCCCTTCCACACTTCCTTATTTTTACAGCGCACATTTTCTGTTATTTTCTGTCTTGTTACTGAATTGTTCTCTGTTTGGCTAGTGACCGGGGTCAGTGGGGACTAGATGTTGCTGACAGCCTCTCTCCAGAGGACTCACATGCTTTCTTAGCTCTTGCTGGGTTTCAGGCTCTGTACCAGGTGCTGCAGTCAGAATGTTCATAATGTTGACCTTCCAGGAACGCACTGCCTTTGGGAAGCTACCTTTGAATGGTGCATTAATGAGGCAGATGCAGGGTGCTTACAGAATCCCAGAAGAGGGGCATGTCTAAGATTTGGTTTTCAAGAAAGATTGTGATCCTTGAGCCATGTTCTGAAGGAAAAAAAGAAAATAGAGGAAAGTGTGTCCAGGCCGATGCAACTGGAGGAATGGTAAGAGATGATGGAACGGAAGGCAAAGAGGAGCCAACTCATGAAACTTTGTGTGCCAAGCTAAGGAATATGGCTGTATTTTGAATACTTTGGGAAATCACTGAAGGGTTTTTGAATAGGGCTTTGCATGATCTAATTTGCACCAATGAATTAAATCAGTGACCACTGGTTGAATATCTACTTAGTGGCAGCCACTCATTGAGGAGTGGGACTAAAAGATAACATAGCCCCTACCCTGGAGAAGCTGACATGTTTAGATAGGAGAAGACAGACATGAAAACAGAAAAGTACCAAAAGAGCACATTGGCCAATACAAAAATGTGGAATAAGTTAGGAGGTGATATGAACACAAGTAAAGTTATGGTGTGATGGTGAGGGGAAGGAACTAGTTCTTTCTCCTTTCAACTGTATTTAAAGAAATATGTCAACATAACAGTTGTTAGACTGTGGGAAAATAATGTTCGAGTAAGGTGTATACAAAGAATATCAATAAATACCTTTAAAGAACTTCAAAGGTGGCATCCTTCTATCTGCCAGCTCCATCCGCTGCTGTGTTAAACAGGGCAGCACCTTGGGTGAGACTGGGACCAGTATGACTGGGTAAGAGGCTATTAGGGCTATTCTTGGGACTTGATGTATGCCTGAAATAAGGGAGTGGGCAGCGATGGCTGAGGAGGAGGAACAAGCAGCAGAGATAATGGGGACCGTGACTCACAAGACTTGATAACTCATTCAGAGATCTAGCAGATGACTCTGAGATTTCCACCTGAGTGGCCTAGGAAGTGACAATCACCATGTTTTGGCGGTAGGGGGGAGAGCAGGGGGAAGATATGCCCGTGTCCATTTTAGACACTCAAATTTGAGCTGCCATCAGGTGGCAACATCTAGGATTCATTTGGATGTGCACGTCTAGTGCACAGGAGGGAAGTCTTACTGGGAAAATGCATTTTTGAGTCTTTGGCATGGTGTTAGGAACTGAAGCTGAGGGTGTAGAAAAAGTCACCGAAGCACAGAAAGAAGAGAGCAGAGAGCCCCAGAGGGGTCCTGGGAAACGCTCCCATGCAGATACGGAGTGAAGAAAGTAGATCCTGGTCAGTGAGTAGGAAGAAAACCGAGACGAATGTGGTCAGGGATTTCAAGGAGGACTTTTAAAGAGGAAGTCTTCAATGGAGTTAAAAGCTGCCTCTTCTGTGTGTAAAGATGTGCTATGATTTTCAAAACAAATTAAATACATTAGGTGGGACTATTACTGCTAGCAACATGCAATAACTGACTAACAGCATATAAAAATACCACAAAGCTTAGAGAAAAGCAAATTAAACCAGGCTTTTAAGATGATATACCGTCTTCTAAAAGTAAACTGTGAAGGATAGCGTGCTGGCCTTCTGAGAAGAAGGCATGGGGTTGGATTTGTTTTTCTTGGGAAAGAGATGAGATATTTTCAGTGAACTGAACCCTGACTTTCTTACCTGAGCCTTTTGTGGCCCACTCATGGGTGAGCAGGCAGCAGGAGGCAAGGAGTAATGGGGCAGAACAGAGCTCATGGGCACATCTGAGAACTCTTCCCAGAACCTGGTCTCACCGATTCCCAGTTTTAGGCCACTGGCCACCAGAGCAATATATCAATGTATCAAAACACACCAGTTGACTCACTGCTATCTTGGGTTTTCATGTTGCCTTACCCACAGAACTCTCAGTATCCTTCCCAAAACTCAGGGATGTAAGTGCATTGCAGGAATTATTAGCTGGTTTCGCAAGAGGCTTGGAGCTGGAAAAGGTTAAGATTCACAGCAGTAATGAATCAGGGGAGAGGGCGCATCTCACTCATTTCTGTTCCTGAACTCGGGCTCCAAAATCCAGTAAAGAGCTGCTTGGATTTTTGCCCCCACCCTCCTTCACTTAAAAACCTTACTGTATTTTATTCTGACATTTCCTACCTGAAGCCAGGTTTGGTTCCTCTGCTCTCTGGTCCTCCCATTATCTTGGCCTGCCCTCTGACACTGTTTCCCAATTTATGTTTTCCTTTCTCATTTCCCTCTTCTCAGCACTGACACGAGCCACAAACCTATAACCAGAATGTCTGACTCACTCGGTGCTTCTCCTGTTAATGGACACCATGTGGGACAGGAGGCAGGAAAAGACCCTTTACAGGAAATCAGCCGGTAATGCTTGCACTTTGGTGCCCTTTGAAACAAGAATTCAATTATCCTAATTAAAAAGATCACCTTAGAGAAGACATTTGGGAAAAAGAGTAAGCAGTTTGTCTTTTTCCTGATGGCATGCATCTCAAAACCAAAGGGATATTCCTGATGCTGCTTGTTTTATCTGTTCAAGCCCAGGCATCAAGAGGATAGTTAGATCAAAATTTAATTTTGATTTTCAGACCATCCCAGAGGCTGACTACTGGAGCTCTGACTTCAGTGGTTTGTTTTGGGAGTGCCACAAAGTGCCACGCACTGGGTTTCTTCAAACAGCCAGCCTTGATTCTCACACAGTTCTGGAGGCCAGCAGGCCCCATCACGGTATCGCAAGGCTGCCTTCTTCTGAGAGATCTGCTGCGTTTCTCCCTCCCAGCTTTTGCTGATGACCAGCATCCTTGACGCTCTTTGGCTGGAACTCCATCACTTCAACCTCTGTCTTGGTTTTCACATGGCATTCTCTCCATGTGGGTGTGTCCAAATGTCCCTCTTATAAGGACACCATCCATGTTGGATTAAGGCCCACCCTGATGATCTCATTGTGTCTGCAAATACCCTATTTCCAAGTAAGGTCACACTCATAGGTCTCAGGGGCTAAGACAGCGGTTCTCAACCTGTGGGTCGAGACCCCTTTGGCGGTCGAATGACCCTTTCACAGGGGTCGCCTAAGACCATCCTGCATATCAGATATTTACATTACAATTCATAACAGTAGCAACGAAAATAATTTTATGGTTGGGTCACAACATGAGGAACTATATTTAAAGGGCCAGAAGGTTGAGAACCACTGGGCTAAGGCTTCAATATACCTTTTGGGGGACACAATTCAGCCCAAACAGAGAGTTAGCGACAGGAGCCATCTCTCCTTTCCCCAGGGGCCCGTGAGGTCCTGGTTTTCTGCATCAGCACCTGAATTCCAGACCTTCCCTTCCCTTCTCAGCATCAGAGAGAACTCATCTGTGCCCCACTCCCTCAGGGCTCTACTCTCAGCTATAAATTGATCAATTCATCTAAGGGGAGGTGATTAGGCAAATAGCACTGCTTCCAGGTATTTGCATTTAAAAGATGAATTTCTGGAGATGGTCCGGTCCCTTAATCTAAAGTTGTTGGTGGAAATTGTGCAGTGGATAAGATTTTCTATGTTAGTAGACAGGTCTTTGCATGACCCTCAAATCATCGCTGCCTCCTCCATCTGTGAAAAGGATGGGCCCCGTCTGTCTGTTACTCTCTTAAGGGAAAATTATGACTACAGACAATTTGATCTATCTTTGAATTGCATGCAGTTATTCATCCCAGGATTGTAAGTGTGCTAGGAGAGGAGATTTGCCTCTCCCAAGGAAGTCCATTGAGGGAGAGAATTGTATTTTAGAAAGGGGCAATCTGGGGATCAAACACGAGGAATAGAAACTCATTCAAAACTGTGGATACTTTTCAAAGAGTGAACCGGAGAGAGGGAGAGAATTTGGTTGCTAGGAAAATCGAATAAAATACACACAAGCTCCCTCTCCCCTGGTTTTCCATCTTGGGGTGGGCTGTGCTTTCCAGTCTCGCTGTGGGTTGTTTGTCCCTCCCACCTCAGTGGTGACAGACTCACAGAGATGCCTACATGTCTGTCTCACAGGTGTGCGATCTGATACTTGCCAGCTTAGCGACACTTTGGTGGAGTCTCCCACAGTGGTTGCAAAGAGAAAAGGAGAGAGATAATAGCTCACTGGCATCAATAATCTACTTTCCCGTCCAGCCAAACATTTGAATAATAGGCTCAGAACTTGCCCTCCTACACCCCTCCCTGGCTCCTCCCCTATCAGATTCTCTTCCCTTCTCCACAACTGGGAACTCTAGGGAGCAGATTGTTTTGGCTGGAATTAGCTGGGCACAGATGGTACCACCTGCTGCATGTTCCTTACTTCTTATTGGCTTCTCTCTCAGCTCTGCGAGTTTCTGTGGTTTTTAGAAGTTCAGGGGAAGGGGAAATGGCTGGGGCCCTTGCTCATGCCTGATTCTAACCCAGCTGTTTGGAGCAAGCTGACAAGGGTGGGCACTGCGGTGAGGCGTGCCAACTGGGAAGGTGCTTCCAGGGTAACCTGCCACTGTTTGCCGAATCCAGTGCTTTCGTTTCCAAAATACAAACTTTCTTTGGCCCAAACAGTTTCTGTTTTCCAGGCTGACAGATTTGCCTGTGACCAGACGCAAGGCAGGTGGTCTTATGAGAATCTGAGAAATGCGATTTCTCTCATTCTGAAGTCAGAGGGGGAGGGAATAATGAATAGGCCCTGGTCAGGTTGATAAGTACATTTCTATACACTGGGAATAGCAAACTAAGTTTCTTTTGACTCTCACAGGGTGAACCTCATAAATGAGCAAGTTCAGTTTTCTCACTATGAATACATAGCATTGGACCAAAAGACCTAAGCAATCTCATTCCTTAAAATTCTCTGGGTTGTTCTTGGGTGCTTCTAACAGGAGATCGCACTATAAGTCACTCACATGACCCGAGAAATGTTTTCTTACCTGTCTGACTTTATCTCCCACCCTCCTCTCTTTTCTACTATGCTTTGGTAGACTGGCCTTTTTATTCTCAAAAAGCCAAATCCATTCCTCCTTCTGTTCCTTCTTTCTGGAACATTCTCCCTCCAGGCCTTCACTCCTTCTCATCCGACAGGCTCAACTCAAACCCCACTGCCTCAGAGAGACTTTTTCTCGAATGCTCCTCCCTGTCCCTGGCTGAGGTTGCCTTTTCCCCAGTTTCATTCACTGTTACATCACTTTTTATTTTCAATAAAATGCTTAGCATTATGTGAAGTGATCTTTGTAACTGTTTTGTTTTCTGTCTTCTCCGTTGGAATGTAGGTCCTTAAAGGTAGGGATATTGTCTATTTGTCTACCACCGTATGGCAAAGACCTAGAGCAGGGCCTTACCTATAGCATCACTCTATAGTATATGTATTATTGAAGGAATTGAGGCATTTTGTGTTTAAATAGAGGAAACACAATAGTAGAGAAGAGATTGCTTAGGACTTTCAGATCAGTGCATTCCCTGTGGCACCTGGAACTTTGTGAATGTCCACCCTGATAGGTTATAAGAAACCTGAGGCAAGTTGCTCTGTCTTGTGTATCTTTGCACATCCTACAGTATCCTACACATGACAGAACTGAGTAAACTGAACCACTGTCAATGATGTAACTGTTGCTAATTATTAGTATTATTTTTAGAACTACTGTACCTACTGAACTGCTGAATAGAAGCATCACAGAAGTGATAGACACATCGATAGAAGCATGAAAGCATCAATGCCGTAACTGCAGACATGGCTTCCAGTGTCAGTTCTGCTAGTAACTATGTGATGATTTGAGCTTTTATTCTCTCTGAGCCCAGAATTTTTAAAGCCAAGTCTTTAGATGAGAACATAGCTAAGGTTCCTCCATGTTCTTTCTTTCCTCTCTTTCAGTCTATTCCACTTTTCCCGTTGCAGAGATGTGACTCCACTCATGTTCCTGCTGCTCTGCTGCCCTGTCTCTTCCTCTGACCATCTCTGGTCTTCAATGCACGTGGGCCTTGGAAAAGCCATGACTAGAGAAGGAATAGCATGGGACTCCCACAGTGGGTTCAAGCTGAAAACGATGGCTGGAGGCTCAGTGGAACCGCTCTCCTCAATGGACATAAGCACTGTCAAAAGTCTTGGACAAAACAAGTGGGTAAAATGTGTGAATAGTAGTAATTTTTAAAGAGCTTTTCTTAAAATTGAGGAGGTCTCTGGCTCTCAATTACAGGAGACTCCAGTGCAGAAGCAGTTAACAGCCCTCGGATGGTGGCATGACATCTTCAAGTAATATGGGGGTTTCCAAAGTCGATTATTTTCATTCCAGTCTTGTGGACCAGAACAAAATTCCTACAGGAAGTGGGGAAACTCATTCCCTTTGAGGTTTCCATTTGCCTGGGATATGTTGAAGAGATCACTGTCAGGTGACGGGGCTCTTCACAGTCTATGCTTAACTGCTTTCCAGATCTTTGTGGGGTAAAAGCAAACCAATGACCAGTGTGGTCTCAAGTATATGTAGACTTATAGTTTCCTCACCTATAAGATCCAAGTGGTAGATTAACTGCTTTTATTTTTCTAACTGTTGCAAGCATTAAGGTTTTTTTTTCTTTTTAAAAAAATATATTTTATTGATTTTTTACAGAGAGGAAGGGAGAGGAATAGAGAGTTAGAAACATCGATGAGAGAGAAACATCAATCAGCTGCCTCCTGCGCACCCCCCACTGGGGATGTGCCCGCAACCAAGGTACATGCCCTTGACGGGAGTCGAACCTGAGACCCTTCAGTCCACAGGCCGACGGTCTATCCACTGAGCCAAACCGGTTAGGGCTAAGGTTTTCTTCCTACCCAATTCATAAGGGAGCTCTATTGAAGAAGAAGAAGGAGGGTTTTTGACAATTTTAATATAGACACAACATAGGTTATAATTTAGTCAGGTCATAAAGACATTTGTAAAAGCTATGGGCTGATTTGCAGGTGGAAACATATGACTCAAGGGATCCTGACAATTCCTGGAAAAGTATTTGTACAAATCATCATTCTAATTTTCAGTTTAAAAGTCAGGGTAGTACATATTAAGTAGCTATTCTGGCTAGAACTCTTATTGTTTTGACAAGATTTTTTTTTAATGTTCCATCACCCTTTATTTTTATTTATTTATTTATTTATTTATTTATTTATTTATTTATTTATTTAAATTCTCACCAGAGGATATTTTTTCCATGGATTTTTAGGGAGAGTGGAAGAGAAAGGGAAAGCAGAGAGAAACAGTGATTTGAGAGAAACTCATCGAATGGTCGGCTCCTGCACGAGCTGTGACCTGGGAAGGAGCCTGCAACCAAGGTACATGCCCTTGACTGGAATCAAACCCGGGACCCTTGGATCCACAGGCCCGATGCTCTATCCACTGAGCCAAACCAGCTAGGGCATCGCCATTTATTTTAAAGTGAGTGAAAAGTTCCTTTTCATGGATTTATCTTTGAAAATATAAAAGCACTTTATATTGCAGAAGAAAAAAAAAAAAAGGTGTCTACTTAGATGTTAGGCTGGTTGTTCTCAAGCCCACTCTCTCCAGTAATGGCATTTGAAGAGTTAAAACACTTTGGGCAGGGTGGTTTGTACTTCTCCTTTTCCCCTCTTGCTTAGACGTCTCTTCAGCCGGAAACCTATGAGCTTACACTTTCTAAGCACGTTCAATAATGAAGTGGTAGACCTCCACTGAATGTTTCAGGACTGCAGGAAGTGGTTGAGAGTTATTCAATAGCTGGTGTTCTCCCTTCACGTCTGCACCAATCCCGGGCCGCACTACAGGGTTGGGAAATACTGTTTGTGTTGGAAGTGGTATCTTTCAGAAGAGATGTAAAAACCAAGGTCTAGGTTGCTTGTGGTCACTGAAATACACCAGCATGTTTTCTGTGAGTGTGGGGATGTTCTTGAGTTTCCTTTCTAAATTTATATTCTTTTCTTCATCTCTATTTTTTTTCAAGTAATTTGAAGACTGTATTCTGCTTTCTCTAAACAAAACTAAAATGGGATGTAACTGTAATTCTTTGCCTTATAATAAAACTCTTTTAGGAATGGATTAAAAAGATTCTCCTTTAAGGAAAGGTCATAAACTAGAATCTAAGTTTCCTATAAAAAGAATAAAGAGCCCAGCCAGCATGGCTCAATGGTTGAGTGTCAGCCTCTGAACCAGGAGGTCACAGTTCGATTCCTGGTCAGGGCACATGCCCAGGTTGTAGGCTCCATCCCTGGTGTGGGGGTGTGCAGGAGGCAGCTGATCAATGATTCTCTCTCATCATTGATGTTTCTATCTCTCTCTCCCTCTCCCTTCCTCTCTGAAATCAATATATATATATATATATATATATATATATATATATATATATATATACACACATATATTAAAAAGAATAAAGATAAGTCATCATTTTATCTGTTATATTGTTAGCATATCTTATAAGTTATATAGAATTATCTTGTGGTGAGGTCTTCAGAACATTTTAATTTTCTAGTACCAGCATTTTAAGTGGTTTCCATTTGTGTAAGATAACAATATAATAACTTCTCAAAAGCATTTTGTTGAGGCTCCTTCCATCTCTTGGGTATTGTTGCTTTTTAATGCTAGCTATTCAAGTTTACCCTCAAAATTAGCAAACCTACTACAGTCTCTCCCCCCACCCCCACGCTGACTGCTTTGAAAACGGTCAGAACAGGATTATAATGCACAAATCTTTCTCTGAATATTTCCTTATGTTAGATCAGTTCCTTCTGAGTTCTGTGCTTGCCAATGCTAAATTTCCTGCCAGGGCAGTAGTCTATTTTTAACATTTTGGGGGCTTAGTCTTCGTTCCAAATCTAACAGGCAGATTCTGTTGAGTGAAAGAGAGAAAGCGGACTGGATGCATTTACAAATCAGAATCATCAGGATTTGCAATTTCTGTAGAATTAAAGAATTGAAGGAGAAAGACCAATTAGAATACTTAAAAGATCATCTGTCATCACTTTAATCTTCATGTATTTTTTACTCATCATTTTCTTTGACTAAAATTATTAGAGTCTTTGTCATGTTCATCTCAAGGCCAAATGGGAGCAGTAATGTTCATTTTATATTTTCAATATTTGGAGCATTGTAACATGTCATGCTAGATTATAGGTGGTAGATGACTGTTTTAACAGAGAGAGTTTTAGTTTGTGTCATATTCAGCATCGTATTATCTCAGTGTCATGTCTTTGAATTTAATTCCATGTTTCATAAACATAAATGAAGACTGAGGGATTTATTTCTGTTATTGAATAGCATTTGTTTAATTCAGAGATTAATATATCATCTTCAACCCTGAAACAGAGGCCCTCTGAAACATCAGACCCAAAAAATTGGACACGGCCTATTAGCCAAAAGAACATGTTGCCAATTATCTCCATGTTTATTTAAATATTTAGCTCTAAAGGAAGCAATCATTCCTTTATACTTCTTTGAATTTAGTATCGACATTTTTATTTTGGGAAAGGAGGTCTTTTTTTTTTCTTTCTTTCTTTTTTTTTTTTAACATGGATACAGGAAAAGAAAACTCTCCAATAAAAATATTGTCTAAAAAGTTTGTTTTGTCTGCATGATTTACTAAATATGTACAATTTCAATTCACAGCGAAGGTAACAAAGATTTAAACAGCCAACATCACAAATGTCTCAAGTTCTAAAAAAAAATCACTGTGCACAGTTTAACAATTTAATTGAATAAAAAACCAAAGCTAAGCCTTCAGTCGGAGTCTTTTTTATGATGGGCACAAGCCATGTATTTTCTTCATCTTTGTTACACGATGCATATTTCAGTGACTAAACACCCCTTCCCATTTTAGTATATTAGGTTATGTCAGTACATACTTAAGGGAGGCCATAAATTGCCTCTTGGTACACCTATATGATTTGTGATGTGTTCACATATATGTCATATTTATTAATATGTAAAATGATCAGATGAGTCACTTGTGATTTTTTTTGTGTCTTCAAATGTAGGAATGTTTTGTTGCATGTATAAAAAATTTTTAATTGATGGGAGTGGTATTTAAAGTGATAATAATTTGACCAGAGTCCCATTGACGTAAGATGTCTAGAAAGAACTATTCTGCACTTGAAATATAGAGATTTTACATCTCTACCCAATTCAGGTTTGTAAAGTTTGTTATTATATGAATCCAAATGCTGTGGTCATTCTGATATAAGGATCAAGTGAATGAACCAATTAGTCATTAGAAACAAATGTCATTGAATTCAGAATAGTTGAGTTACAGTTAAGAAGGGAGCCATAACTTTGGCTAACCCTATAAAATCTATAATAAGGTTGTTTTCATATATACGTTTTCCCACGTAAATTCTTTGGTGTTGTTCCCCCCTCTTTTTATTAATGCTGTGATTGATGAACATGCAATGTGAGATTCAAATAATTGCACTGAGCATGTTTATTTGAAAAATTGTCCCATTGCACCATCAAATATATATGCTGAGTGTGTTTGAATGTTCTTACATGTACATGGGATCACATACTCAAATAAATGCAGCTGTGTTTATTACAACGTGTGAGGCTCCACATATACACATGCTTGTTTGTGCATCTATCCAGGCCCCCTCAGCCCTGAACGGCCCTCACACATCTTAGAGCAAAAGCGTGGTTAACAATTTTTCAGTTTAAATACATGTAAACTTATGATGGGGTAACCTCCTCAAACTTGTGACTAAGATTTGCTTTCATTAAGGCTTACATCCTTAGAAAGATAGAAAAGAACCTTTTGGGGGGAGCTGTCTGATTCGTGAAAAGTATCTAAGAAATGTATTCACATTTATTCAAATATAATCCCTTCTTTTCTCCTTCTTCCAAGCCCTCCCACTCCACCCCAGTCTAATTCATGCTAAAGAAGATGTATGCTTTGCTTAATTCTTGATGAAAAGTCCTGATACTCATCTCTCTTCCCTGTCATTTCAGGCCTAGGCCCACAGTGTCATGTGGAAAAAAAGAAAAGATTGCACAGATCTTCTAGAATACAAAAGGCTTTGGGAGAAAAAGGACAGGGATGTTTAATTGTTCCAACATTTCATCGCCCTCTCTTACCCCCTATTCTAGAGAAAAAAAAGGGGTTAGACTTCAAACCTAGAGTGTGGGAAGAGTAACTATTTGATAAGAGAAAAGAGAAAAATACATCTGATGTTACTAAAATACTTGTCTCTTGATTATGGAGTGGGACACCTTGTTTTGACCTCGGAAAGGAATCTTAGGATATGTCAAACATTTTAATACTTCCCTAGCGTTGTAGGATTATGCAGGACTAATGCACAATAGTGTTAGTGGATAAATGGCATTTAAAAAATCTTAGATATGGGATAGTGTAGTGATTGTCACAAATTTACAAGTGTTATCCTGATATCTTCGGACTCAGGTATTCTGAGTCTGCCTATGAAATGAACTTAGAAAAAAATTACTCGGAAGAAGTGACAGGAGCGAGAAGACAGAGTCTGCCCACTGTCCCAAGTGAATGTTTCCTTCTTTCCAAGGAGAAAGAATAGGTTGCACATTCCTTGTTTATTGGTCTTATCTCTTGTGGATTGGGACACAGATATGCCCATGGGCATCAGAGACCTACATTGCTCTAAAGGAGGCCACAGGGATTTATTCTATCCAGACAAAATTTAATGGCTTTATATT